>NW_017263708.1:0-191934 GCF_001662655.1 Pseudogymnoascus verrucosus
CTATTATCAAAAGCTTCATTTTTTTTTATATACGCTATTCCTATTTTTATATACGATATTCAGCCTCATGTATCCGGATACTTACCTACCCTACCCGTCAGATCGTCGCCGGGTATATACCCTACCCGTGGGGTTCACGGATACTACCCGGATACGTATCCGCCGAACACTGATATATTATCATTCTACTACTATAACCTCACGTCTACTCTCCACGCACCCAAGCCTCACAGTTTGCGGCGCCGTTATTATTAAAAACACCTATCCACTTACCCCTCCCCCCCCAGAACCATGGCAACCACCTCCCTCGAAGCGCTGGAATCCCAGCGCCAGCAACTCCTAAAACAATTCGTCGGGACAAACCTCCAAGACGCCCCCGTCCCCTCCGCAATCCTCGACCTAGCCAAAGTAAAGCGAAACTGCACCCGCATGCTCGAGTCCATAGACGCCCTCGGATTCGGGTGGAGAGCGCATATTAAGACACACAAGGTGCCTCAACCCCACTCCCACTCCCACTCCCAATTTCCATTTCCCCTCTAATGCCCCCTATTTCCCCCCCGGAACCCCCAAACTAACCCCCCCCCCCACCAGACCACCGAGCTCACCCTCCTCCAACTCGGCGGCCCCCCGCCCCGCCCCGCGCATGTCATAACCTCCACCCTCACAGAAGCAGAGCACATCCTCCCCCTCCTGCTCACCTACCCCCCCGATTCCCGCTCGCTCCTCTACGGTCTCCCCCCCGCCCCCTCCTACGCCCCGCGCCTCGCCTCTCTCTCCCGCAGCCTCGGTGCATATGGACTCCGCATCCTCGTCGACCACCCCTCCCAAGTATCAGTGGTGCGGAAAATCCACGAACTGTCGGGGGTGCCGGTGGGTGTTAGTATCAAGATTGAGATGGGGTATCAGCGTTCTGGCATCCTAGCTGCGTCAGAATTATTCAAAGAGCTGATCGCCGCGTTGCTGCCGCTGATTGAGGGGGGGAAGTGTAAGATCGTGGGGCTTTATTCGCATGCGGGGCATTCGTATGCTGGGTCTGACCCGGCGACTGCGATTAGTCTTTTGAACGATGAGCTACGCGCGCTTTTGGACGCTTCAAACGCCCTCCGCGCTCTCGCCCCAGCGGATCAGCTCACCTTCTCGGTAGGCGCGACGCCGACGACCACGGCGGTTTATAACCTCCTCCACCCCTCCGCCAGCGCCTCTGCATCCGAGACCACCGCGCTAGCTACGCTTCAGGGGACGATAGAGGAGGTGAGAAAAGCAGATGCGGCGATCGAGCTCCACGCAGGCGTCTACCCAGTGCTAGACATGCAACAACTCGCCACCTCCGCACGTCCTCTTTCCCAGTTATCCACGGATGACATCGCCTTAACAATCCTGGCCGAGGTGGCATCCATCTACCCCCACCGCCGCACCGGAGAAGCCTTGATAACCGCCGGTTCCATCGCGCTGGGGAAGGATTTGTGTAAATCCTACGACGGCTCTGGCGTTGTCTCCACCTGGGGCGCGGTGGGGGGTGAGGGGTGGGTGGTGGGGAGTGTGAGCCAGGAGCATGGGATTTTGAAGTGGACCGGGAGGGAGGGGGAGGGAACAGGGTTGGAAATAGGGGGGAGGGTGAGGGTGTGGCCGAACCATGCGTGTATTGCTGGGACGGGGTTTGATTGGTATTTAATTGTTGATTCGGAGGGGGAGGGGAAGGGGGATGTGGTTGTTGATGTTTGGATGAGGTGGAGGGGGTGGTGATGTGGGTGGGGTGAATGTTCGGTCATATCTATCTATGGGATATATTTATATGAGTCAGTGAGTGAGTGAGTGATTTAGTAAAGGCACAAACAAGCAGAGTTGAGAAAAAATCCTGAATTCCTCGCACACAAAACGGAGCTGAGTCGCATCACCACCATCATCGTCTATCCTACCCCCTCCCCCTCCCCCACCCCTTAAAACGCCAAATCCCCAAGTTCCAGACCCTTAGGTTCCGTATTCCCATCATAATCATAACCATCATAACAATCATACCTCACTCATCTCCTCTCCGCCTGTACCACTTTCACCACCTCCACACCCCACACCTCACCGCCTCCCCCCCAACCTCCTCTCCATCCTCGCATCCGTCTCCGAATCCGCCCTCTCCCTCTCCCTCTCCCACCTCCTCTCGCGCTCCCTCTCCCTCGCCCTCTCCTCATGACTCACACTCCTGCGTTCTCTCTTCCCATTCCCAAAGTCCTCTCTTCGGTACTTCTCTCTCCCTCCCATCCCCCCATTCCCGCCACCACCGAAGCCACCAGCACCACCACCAACAGCAGGCGGCGCATCCGGCGCAACCGGCGGTTCCTTATTAACCCACCCCCCAATCGGAATATCAATATCCACCAAATCCCTCCACCTAACATTATTCGCCCCCCCACCCCTCGACTCGCTACGCCACGCATTAGGCGGGTAAGAAGGCGCGAATGGTCCAGTAGCGGGGTTGAACTTCCCGTCTGCTGGAGGAGGAGGGTCGACGGCGATTTTATAGGATGCGATCTGTGGTCCCCCACCGTTACCAGCGTGTCGGAAGTTAGGCATGCTCAACCCCCGATTTCGGTGGTCTTGGCGGAGTTTCTCGTTCTGCAACCCACCGCCCAAACCACCGCCGACGGCAGCGGCGGCGGCGGCCGAAGCAGCAGCGGCGAGGGGGTCGGGGTGCGGACTTGATGACGCGGAGTAGCGTCCTGCGAAGGGTACAGCGGTAGGTTTAGCATTCCTTCTAGATTTCCCCTGCTGCTGCTGCGGCTGCTGTTGCGGCACCGGCTGTTCCTTAACCTTCCCCTTCCTCCTCGCACCATACGCCGGACTAGTCGGCGGATCCGTCGTCACGCTCTCAGAACTCGAACTCCACGAACTACTCGAACTACTCCTCTCCCTCCTATGTCTTGGATGACTATGCCTTCTCCCCCCGGGTCCACCACTATGCGGTCTCAACCCCTCCTGCTGCGGGACGTCAGAGGCGTATTTTGAAGGTCGGCTCGAGGCGGGGATGTTGCGGTAGTAGTCTTTTGGCACGCTCCTGCGGCGACCGCGCGCGTCTTCGTATTCGAGTGGTGGAGTGGCCGGGCGGCGCGGGGGTGGCGGCGTGTCACGCGGTTTGGTGGGGGGGTGTGCACCGCCCCGTGTGGGCTTTTGGCGGCGCGGGTGCTGCTCTGGTTTGGGGTTGGAGTAATCCCCCCCCCTCGGACTATCGCGGGGTGTCGGCGTATGCGACGTCTTCCCATACGGTGACTGAAATCTCTCATCCTGCGCCTGATTCTGACTCCTCGGCCTCTCATCCGCCGCCGAATCCCTCCTCAGCCTCTCGGCGCACTTATTATGCCATTTCTCGATCGCGGCATCAGGTTCTTGGGGGAGGCATGAGGCGGGAAGGTCGGCGGGGAAGCGGTCCCCTGTCTCCGGGTTCAGGATGGGGAAGTCATGGACGGCGCGCTGGAGGAAGGGGACGTGCCCAGAGGGGTCGAGGAGGATCTCGATGGTTTGCCAGCGGACGAAGCCGCGGGTTGTGAGGGCGGGGATGGTGGGGGGGTGGAAGTCGTCGGGGGTGGGTTGGAGGGTGTGTTGGCAGCCGATGGATTGGTAGATGAATGATATTTGGGGGTTGGGGAGGTCGATGAAGACAGCTGTAGGGCATGTGTGTCAGCTCAAGTCATATATGAGGGAGGTTTCAAGGCAGATGCGCTCTCTCACTCTCTCACTTACAGTCATAGTTCCCCCCGACGGCTTTGTAGAACGCCGCCAGCTTTGGCGGGGTAAGACACTTTGTGTCCTTGTCCCCGAGATTCTTGACCTTTATTCACACTATCAGAATGGCGCACAGGCAGCGGCAGCCCTATGGTGCCTCCCCAGGTGTTTGCTACATACAATATATTTTGCGATTCCCGTGAGCAGCGCGACCATGACCCTCGAGGGCTTCTTGTCGCTGTCAAGGAGATCGCCGTAGTACGCCGCAGCAGCGGCAGCGTCTTGTGGTTGCGCCATGGTCGGACTGAGCAGGGCACGACAGCGAGGGCGCGGTTTGGTGCATAGGCATCGACGTGTGTGTGTGTGTGTGTGGTGGTGAGTGAGAGGAGGAATACAGATGCAGGAGGAGGGGTGGTAGGTAGTGTGTGAGTAGGACGGGAATAACGCCAACTCATGCAAGATGCAGTCAAGTAGAAGGTAGAGGTAGAGGTAGATATGTAGACGCCGTCGAGTCGTCGGGGAGTTCGCAGATAGCCATGCGATGCGCCCAGGACAACGATCAGGACAGGACCAGGCAGGTAAACACCTAACCTAACCTAACGATACTCGTCAGGTCGTCGGTTCAGGTCAGTCAGTTCTTGTTGGCGCCCAATACAGCTGCGAAGCGCTGACATGTGAGTTGTGGATCAGATCAGCTTTGGCTCAGCTTGGATTCGAGGGATGTCTCAGGCGGTGAGTGGACGTGGGATGGGAAGTGGTTGTGGCGGTTGGTTGGTGGTGGTGGTGGTGGTGGATGTCACCTGCCTGATGACAGTATGTGCACTGCCTGGTGCTGAGTCTTGTAATACTGAGAGTATACCTGCTTATACCTGTTAATAATCCAATAAATCCAACTTATTCACCCGTAGAATACTCGTACGATGCTGTATGATGATGTTTGTTGTATGGCTGAGTTCCCTATCCCCAGGTAGACATTCCACATTCCACAGCGTCTGCCTTAATCCAACATGCTAGAGAGAGACTGCCTGGCCGCCGATGACGACAGTGTGAGAGGCATCTATTTGCCCCCCGACAACCTGTGCTTTGCGAACAATATATTTGCGAACAATAACTATCCAGATATCTTCATTCTTTCCCTCTCTTTGTCGCTGTTGATCCCCGCATCTGTCATACATATAGGTACTTTCATGGCAGATCCGATCGCTCCCGTTCGCTCCCGCGGGTACCTGGATAGTTTTTAGGAAAAGCAGGCGGCAGAATCACTCACCGCCTTCACCTCTGGAATTCAGAGGATCATGTATGGACTAGGGCGCTGGGTTCCGATGTCAATGACGTATAGTAGCATACAGTATAGTCATAAAATATTTATATTTCTCATCGGATTCTTTTTCCTGTGACTCTTAATCCCTTCCCGCCCTCATAATTTTCGTATCAACCTCCCCCCCCAAACGCCCCCTCCCCTTCCCCATCACTAACGACCAAGCATCCCCCCCCTCCCCCGTCCCCTCTTCTTCTGTGACCTCGTCCCAGCCCCCTCTCTCACCTCCCCATCCTCATCCTGCATATCAACATCCCCATCCCCCGTCGCCCTCCCAAACCCCTCCCCAAACCCCATAAACCCCCTCTTCGCACCTGGTGCCTTCCCGCCCCTCCCAACCCTCCTCCCATGCGGCCTCTCTGTCTTCCCCTCACCAGCCTCATCGCCCTTCTCTACCATCTCCCCCACGTATCCCTCCCACTCTACCTCCTCTTTATGCCTCTTCAACGCCTCCGCCTTGATGCTCGCAACTTGTTTCTCTAGACCCTCAAGAGTGGCGCTGCATCGCCCTGCCCACTCCTCCAGCGTGTCGATCAGAACCGGTATCTGCGCTGGCTCAACATCCCGCAGGGGCGCTACAGATGACACCGCCACGAGCCCATCATGCGGATTCAGCGTCGCGGTCAACAGTCCCGCATACACCGCAGTCGTAACCAGCGTCTCCAACTCCCTCTTATCACCCAACCCCAGCAGCTCAATCAGCCTCGCATACGCCAAATTCTTCGGATCCTTTGCGTGCGTAAGCAAACTCAGCTGGCGCAACTTCTGGGCCTGGACCGGCGTCAACGGCGGCAGCGCATCGGGGGAGGAAGTGTAGTCGTTGTAGGTCCCGTAGCAGAAGTGGGTGAGGAGCTGGAAGTGCGGGGCGGTGGCGGGGGAGGAGCGGAGGGCTTGGATGGGGGGGGTGAGGAGGAGGGGAGAGAAGATGAAGGTGTTTGGGGCGGAGGTGGCGCGCTGGATGAGGTCGATGGAGGCGGTGGGGGAGGTGGCGGATTTGGAGAGGGCGAGGAAGGGCTGGGGGGGGGGGTCGTTAGCTGGGGTCATGGGAGGTGGCGAGGTGGGGAGATGGGGAGGTTTTGGGGGTGGGTTGATGTACCTCGAGAGCGTTTAGGGCTTTGGTTTGCTCCATGGTGGTGGTGGTGGGTGTGTGGTCGTGGATAGATTCAGTGGTGGTGGTGGTGACGGAGGGGGTAGCTCCAGGTAGGTAGCTCCAGCCAAGTCTGTGAAGTTCAGATGAAAGTCTGCCGTCGCTCGTACCGCCCTGGCCAACTCAATAACGGGAATAATCCTGTGACGACTGCCGCCGTTGCCTCATGTACCCGTCTTGGCAAGTTGAAACAATGAGAAACGAAGTCGAAACAAGGTTGTGGTGGTGGTGGTTCGGTGTTTGGCGTTTGTGGTGTGGTGTTTGAGGGTTGGTTGGTGGTTGGTGGTGGTTGGCAAGGCTCAGGGCGGAGGAGGTGGTGTTTGGGGTTGTCTGGGGTGGTGTTGCAGGTCGGCGAGGCTGCCGCATGTTTTGTGAGGGCAGGGAAGATGACGCAGGCTAGAGGGTTGAAACATTGTGGTTTTTTGGTAAGGTTAGGTTTTTCATAAAATGGGTAGAAGGATATAGAGCTGTAAATAAATGTTAATAGATTCTCTTTGATGTGTTACTCTAACTACATGTCTGCTTCTACCAAGTTAAGTTACTCTCTGTTACTGTACTCATGTGTATCGATCTCATCTATATAATACACCCGAAGTTAGCAGTGAGGGCCGATAACCCGGCGTTAATTGTTAGATTAACGATTAACCGTGACCCCGTGACCACAATCTGTCCAGATGAATAACTGCCGCGCTAGGCGATACCACAGTGCATTAAGAGAGAACCAGTAGAGGAAGTTAGTGGTTAGAGTGGTTAGAGTGATTAGAGTGGATAGAGTACGTTAGTGGCCGCGAGTTCGTCCCGTGGCCTTTTGCGTCTCTCATTTGCTGATTGTAATACTTTGGTGCAGAGTAATCAATGCACAGTAATCACTTTCAGCCTATAAGAAAACTTTATTGTGAGTACATGCTTTGTACAGCACTGGCTCTAGAGGAGCAACTGCTAACAACTTTCGGAGTCCACGGCCGTACTTGCCACAACTGCAAAGTCTGATTTATCATTTAAACGGCAGGTATACTATACATACAACAACACTATAGAGAAAGGAAAGAAGGGCACGAGTCGTCACACTGAGTCGTAGTCGGTCGTATACGTACTGGGTCACACTGGACAGCGACGATATTGATGTCGACATCGTCAGTTCCGGAGATGCCTTTCAAAAAGAGTATAGGATGAGCAGCCACATATGCCTCTAGAGTACTACCCTAACCACCTAAATAGTCTTCATAATTCCTATAACTCGACGCTGCTAAGCCAGATCCCTACTTTACACTCTCTACTAACCTCGCAATAACTATTGCATTACTACCCCGTTATGCTGATTATACTCTACTAACCTCACATTACTACTACATTGCTACCACATTACTACTACGCTATCTTAATTATCCCCCATCATCCCCATTATCCCCATTATCCCCATTATTCCCATTATCCCATGCACCTAACTATTCCCTCCCACTATCGAAACAGGCGGACCCTTGTCAAACGCACGCCACGCAATGGTTGATTGTTACCCGTGCACACCCTCTAACTTTCTCTAACCCTGCTACCTCATTTAAAGTACCACCCCACGCTAATTTACCACTGTTAGTACCCCCGACCCGTGTACCAAAACTAACTTCAACTAACTTCAACTAACTTTACTTACTCCGTACTGAAGATCCCAGTGCTAAAAGGTCCCTCGACTGCCCTCTTCCGTAATCCAATTCCCTGTCGAAACCTCAAAGCACGCAAGCACCAAAAAAGTGCGCCCCAAGCATCTCCAAGCACCCAAGCGTCCACTCGACCTCCTCTTCTCGCCCATCAATCTCCCTCTTGTCTTAGCCACTCCGATGATGTGATGGTATAGATCTGGAATGATCCCCGGTCTCAAATCTCCTTTGTTTTCTTCTGGAGACACTACCTGAGGTCGTCGCAATCCGCCCATTCCGAGTATAAGAATCGCAGTGGGGGAGATCCTTTGTCAGGACACAAAGGCGCATATCTTCAACGACCGAACACTCACGGCACCCCACGATCCTCGACCGGCTCTCTGACCGCGAGGAAAATAAATAAAACATACCAGGCTCTTCAAAGGGACCTGTACAGACTATTGGGATCACTGCAGGAGCTGGCCTTCTGTCTAGACCACCGGTCGCTATAGAAATTGTGAGACATCCCACCTCCGATTGCGAGCTGAACTGAATCACGATGCGCACCGTGGCACGCACTGCAAGAATGACCTCTCTGACTTTTCTTCTAGTAATTAACAAAAAGTAATAATACACCGTCCACGGACACACAACACATTGCAAGCGAACATACACCGAATATCCTGCCACCATGGCTCCTACATACACTCCCGTCGCATCCGACGACACCGTCGAGACCCTCTTGGCCGCTCCCCCACAGCTCGCCGTCACCACGCTCCGGTGCGGGGGAATGACATGCGGCGCATGCACATCAGCAGTCGAAGCCGGAGTAGAGGGTCTACCCGGCGTCCAGAGCGTCTCTGTCAGCTTGATCATGGAGAGAGTTGTTGTGAACCACGACCCGTCGAAAACATCAGCGGAGAAAATCGCAGAGGCTATTGAGGACCGTGGGTTCGATGCGGAGGTCTTGACGACCGATGTAAGGACGCCCACATACGACAAGGCTCCCCCATACGACTCGATAGAGGAGAGCGAAGTCGGAGCGCAAACTACAACGACCACAATTGCGGTTGAGGGCATGACCTGCGGTGCGTGTACGTCAGCTGTCGAGGGGGGCTTCACGGATGTTCCAGGAGTGAAGCACTTCAGTATATCATTATTAGCGGAACGCGCTGTTATCGAGCACGATGCGACGATATTAAGCGCAGCACAAATTGCAGAAACTATCGAGGATAGGGGCTTTGGGGCTACCATCATTGACAGCCAATTGTCGACACCGAAGCATGCGGTAGCGCATAGTGCCAACGAGACCCAGGTCGCGACGACTACGGTGGAGGTTCAAGGAATGACCTGCGGCGCGTGTACGTCGGCAGTTGAAGGCGGGTTCCAGGACCTTGAGGGGCTCGTTCAGTTCAATATCAGTTTACTGGCTGAACGTGCTGTTATTGTCCACGACCCGGCAAAGTTATCGCCGGAGAAGATTGCAGAAATTATTGAAGACCGTGGCTTTGATGCTAGGATATTGTCAACAACTATTGGAACCTCAGAGCAATCGAACGGCATATCGAGTCAATTTAAGGTCTTTGGGCTGAGAGATGCAGCTGCGGCAAACGGGCTCGAATCTGCGCTACGTGCGATACCTGGAGTCACGTCTGCGTCAGTTAGCATATCCACCTCGCGGCTTATTGTCAACCACAAGCCACGCATTGTAGGTTTGCGAGCACTGGTTGAGAAAATCGAGTCTCTCGGTTTCAACGCGCTCATAGCCGACAACGATGACAACAACGCACAACTAGAGTCCCTCGCCAAGACGAAGGAAATCGCTGAATGGCGCAGCGCCTTCAGGACCTCGTTATGCTTTGCGATCCCAGTATTCCTGATCAGCATGATCATCCCTATGTTCCTCAAGCCGATCGACTTCGGCAAAATCCTGTTGTACTTCCCAGGGCTGTACCTTGGCGATGTTGTCTGCTTGATTCTCACGGTCCCGGTGCAATTCGGTGTCGGGAAACGCTTCTACATCTCGGCCTACAAGGGTTTGAAGCATAGGGCTCCGACTATGGATTTGTTGGTGGTGATGGGTACTTCCGCGGCATTCTTCTTCAGCGTTGCTTCGATGCTCGTGTCGATCTTGTGTCCTCCTCACACACGACCGAGTATTCTGTTTGATACCAGTACTATGCTTTTCACCTTTGTTTCTCTCGGTCGATTCTTGGAAAACAGGGCCAAGGGCCAGACTTCGAAAGCGCTGTCCACGCTCATGTCTCTTGCGCCATCAATGGCAACTATTTACGCCGACCCGATCGCAGCAGAGAAGGCGGCCGAGAACTGGAACAAAGATAAGAATGAAGAGTCTGCATCGGATAGTACTGCGTCAGAAGAGAAAGTCATTCCCACTGAGTTGCTTGAAATGGGCGATGTTGTCATTCTTCGCCCTGGAGACAAGATCCCAGCTGATGGGGTCGTCACCAACGGCGAGACTTACGTCGATGAGAGTATGGTTACTGGCGAGGCTATGCCGATTCAAAAATCAAAGGGCAGCATGCTGAGCGCCGGAACCGTCAATGGTGCTGGAAGAGTAGACTTCAGAGTCACCAAGGCCGGACGAGACACCCAACTAAGTCAAATCGTGAAGTTAGTCCAGAGCGCACAAACTAGCCGCGCCCCCATCCAGCGCCTGGCAGATACCATCGCCGGCTACTTCGTGCCTTGTATCTTAGTCCTCGGCATATCGACCTTCTCCGTCTGGATGATCCTAAGCCACGTCATGCACGACCCGCCCAAGGTCTTCGTCGACGAAGCCAGCGGCGGCAGACTCATGGTCTGCGTCAAACTCTGCATCTCCGTCATCGTCTTCGCCTGCCCCTGCGCCCTCGGCCTCGCGACACCCACCGCCGTCATGGTTGGCACCGGCGTCGGCGCCGAGCGCGGGATCCTCGTTAAAGGCGGCGCGGCTCTCGAGACTGCTACTACCATCACGCAGGTCGTACTCGATAAGACCGGCACCCTCACGATGGGCAAGATGAGCGTTGCGGAAGCTAAACTCGAACCTGAGTGGGAGAACAGCGACGCAAAAAAGAAACTATGGTGGTCCGCTATTGGGCTGGCGGAAATGGGCAGCGAACACCCCATCGGGAAAGCCATCGTGGCCGCCGCCAGGACATCCCTCCAACTCGGCCCCTCCGACGCCGTCGACGGCTCCATCGGTGATTTCCAACCCGTCGTCGGTCTCGGGATCAACGCCCTCGTCGAGCCCGCCTCCGCCTCCCGCACGCGCTACAGGGTGCTCATCGGCTCCGTCCGCTTCCTCCGCTCTCACTCCGTCGACGTGCCGAAATCAGCAATCACAGCTTCGGAAGATATCAACGCCCTCGCCACCACATCTTCTAAACCCACTGGGTCGTCAGGAACAACAAATATCTTCACCGCCATCGACGGCATCTACACCGGCCACATCTGCCTCGCCGACACGCTCAAACCCTCCGCCGCCGCGGCCGTCGCAGCTCTACACCGCATGCGCATCAAAACCGCCATCGTAACCGGTGACCAGCGCTCCACCGCCCTCGCCGTCGCGCGCGCCGTCGGCATCCCCGCCGAGCACGTCTACGCCGGTGTCTCACCGGACCAAAAACAAGAACTGATCAAGAAATTCCAAGCCGCCGGCGAAGTAGTCGCCATGGTCGGCGACGGGATCAATGACTCCCCCGCCTTGGCTACGGCTGATATCGGTATCGCGATGGCGTCTGGGACGGATGTGGCTATGGAGGCGGCGGATATTGTGCTCATGCGACCGAATGATTTGATGGATGTTCCTGGGGCGATTGCGTTGGCGAAGGGGATCTTTGGGAGGATTAAACTCAATCTTGCTTGGGCTTGTGGGTATAACCTTGTTGGGTTGCCGTTTGCGATGGGGGTGTTCTTGCCGTGGGGGATGCATCTTCATCCCATGGCGGCGGGGGCGGCGATGGCGTGTAGTAGTGTTAGTGTGGTGTGTAGTAGTCTTTTGTTGAAGTTTTGGAGGAGGCCGGGGTGGATGGATGATATGGAGGTGGAGGGGAAGGGGGGGATTGTGAAGAAGGGGAGTTGGGGGGTGGTGGGGAGGGTGAGGGAGTGGGTTGGGGCTATTGGGGGGAGGGGGGGGAGGAAGGAGGAGGGGGGTTATGTGCCGTTGAGTACGTTGGAGGAGGGGGGGGTTGTTTGATGAGGGGTTGTTTGAGGGGGGTTTGAAAGGGGGTTGTAGATAAAGGAGGTGGGGGGGGTATATATGGAAATGTAGGATTTTTTGATCTATATCCTGTCTTCTCCGGCGTGATTCCTCATAATAACTGTGCGCGAGAATGGTAAGGGATGGTATGAAGAGAGAGAGCTGGCTATAGATTCGTCGTAGATTGGTTGCGGTTGGGGAAGGGGGGGATGGTATAAACGCTTCCCAACGGCTACTGGTCCACGATACAATTCATGCAGCGCTTTGGGCTCTGATGCGAATCATGAGGCAAATATTAGTGGGTGCTGTGATTGGGGATGTGAATTGGGAGGGGGAGGGGGAGGGTGATGGTGGTGACGGTGGTGACGGTGGTGACGGTGGTGGTGATGTGACGACAGTACCGTATCGACGGCAAGAACAGGCCCGACAGCAGCGGCGTCGCGCTTGACAACACCCGCAGGCGCTCAACGAGAGGGAGCCGTGGCCGGCAATGATATGCCATGAGAGCTAACTCGCCAAACGCGTAATAATCTCTACCATGTCGTATAGGTTTGCGTTTGTGATTTCGCTTGGTACTATCGTGTCATGTCATGGGTTATTATAGTTTCTGCAACTGTGGGGGGTGAAGATTGACGTGTTGAAAGGGGGCCGGGGGGGTCGGGAACTGTGAATCTTTGGGGAATGGTGGTTGTGGGATTATATTATCCTCTTTGTGGGAAGTCGGGGGTTGGGGAGGGGGTGAGATAGATATCTTGGCGCTGCTAAGTTTGTTTGGCGATGGGAGGGATGCTGGGGTTTGGCGTGCTGGGAATGGAGACTGTGCCGGAAAGAGTTCTGTAGAGATGTGAAATATCTGAAACAGCCATATAGTTACTAAAAACGAAGATTTGCAATAAATCCCTATCTCCAGCCGTCGTCCAGAAAACCCCGCGAAATGAAGATATTGAGAGTCAGCCCCTATTTTTCCCGCATAATAATTTTTGCATCAACTCAAAACAAATCGATTTTCAACCTCTCATAGCGGCAACTCAAAATACTTCAGCAATGGCTTCACTTTAGAACCACAGACTCGTTGTTCGATATCGCGTTGCGGAATAATCTCTGTGGGGTGTGGGGTGTGCGAGTTGGTTTTGCGGCTGTGGTAGATGGGGTCCTTTTCTCACCACCCTGTTTTCTTGTCACAACCTCTCTTCTTGTCAAGTAGTTCTTGTCGTCGTTTCCTCCATCACCACATCACCTCGCACCAACACTCTCAAGAACATCAACGGCCTCCAGACACAGTATTGTTGGTTCACACCCCCCGCCTCTTCCGTATCATGTTCTGTATATGTGTATTGAACCGATCTAACGCCATTTTCCACGATATCCATAGCCTTTTATCATATTTTTCCAACGCCTATTTGCTCCAGTATTCCCACTCCTCTCCAAGGCCTGCCCACTATGATATCCCTAGCAAACATCGGCGGGATGCCCCACAAATATACGACTGCTGTGACGTGCATGTTGGATCAAAAGGCGTTAGATATTTTTCTTAAGAGAAACCAAGTTGAAAGGTCTCTTGTCAGATTATGTTATAACTCCTCCTTCGAGTATCTCTTTCAACCAGATACCAACCTTTCTGAGATGATCATGAAGAACCATGCATATCAGAATGGAATTTAGAGGACGGGGCTTGTTAGAACGAGGATGATGCAGATAAAGGAGAAATCGAGAAAGACCGAGTCCCAAAACCAACCCCTTAAAGTATGTTGTCGCTGCTAAACTAAATTCTCACCATCATAGCCCCCGTTTTACTACTTTCCTGTCACCGACACCTCATCTTTCAGTATGATTCTGTCATCTCCATCTCGTAGCGTGAATTCGCTCGTAACGACAACAATAATCTCGACCATCTCATATAGGTTCCTCTGGGTGACGCTGTTCGTAAGAATGAGGCCGCCAATCGTATTGTTAGGGTCAGTATGCGGGCAGCGTGCGAGGGCTCGCTGACGAGGCCAGACCGGAACTGTATCAACTGCTGCGTAAAGGGATCAATGCCTATGGCGAGCAGTGTCACGACAGCTCCAAGCCAGAGCGAGATCCTGTTTCCCGGGGGAGCACATTAGATTCCGGACATTCCTAACTCGTCTCACGGGCCTAGAACTTACGGGCCTTTCGTCCTCGCGAGGACCCTCAAGCTTCCGAGCGGACCGCGGGTCGCAGCATCAATACGGTCGAATTCGATGAGCGGCCGCGCCTCGCGCGCAAATAGAACCCATTTCCACTGTGCCAGACACTCGGCGAGGACGTAGGCGAGGCTCGCCTTCATGATCAGGGAGAGGATGGAGACGACGGCGTTGAGTGTCACGCCGTTCCATGTCGCGACGACCTTCCCGTCGAAAGCAGCCAGGAGGGCCACCATGGCGATGAAGGAGGCGAAGGAGCCGAGGAGTGCAGCGTACTCCTGCGCCCAGTCGGTCCATTTTATGTTTTTCGGTGGCTTGAACATTGTGGTCGATGCCGCAGGCGGGAAATCGACGATGCAAGGAGAGATTCAAGCAGTTGGGCGTTTTCTAGGCATTGATCCTATTAAATAGCACCTCCTAGCGATCTACTATTGATGCCTGTAGTCGCGCAAGTGTGCCTCGCTCAGCCTCATCCTTCGTCGACCGACCGGTGTATAGAAAGGGCGTAAGATCACCGGTGCATGCGCACCACGAGGCTGGGAGTTACGTGGAATGAGAAATGATTTTAACGAGCTGCTGTCTGTGCTGAACACTAAGAGATACATCGAGTCGAGAAACCGATACTATCCTTTGCAAGCACATTTATAATCTCAGCCAGTGTTATGTTTTTAGCAGAATCATAGGCGGGCATCGACTGTGTGTTTAAGATGTGGTACAGGGATAACACCGAATCCACTTCCAACAGACGGGCCTGAGGGTCAACTCAACATCTAACCAACATGACGGCGAGACGAGGGGAAACGACGGCGACATGCAAAGATGAGTTACTATAGTAGTCTGAGCGTACGAACCACGCGTTCCAGAGCACAGAGACCCAATGTCAGATCTCCCAATCTCTGGCATCCCCAACACTAGCACTATAGCACGACACGACCAAGCGACCTCCCATGACCAGCGATGCGGTGCTCAAGCTTTCTCTGCTTGCTTAGGGATCTGCGATCAGAAAACTCGCAACACGTGGTATATGCCTTACCACCTGAATATCCGTCTCCGTCGATCGCAGTCCAAGGCTGAAACGCCCGTGCTGTCGTCACCATCCCTCTCTTCTCACAACCCCCTATCCTGGTCACCAACCTCTCCCGTCACTACTCTCTCTCGTCACTACTCTCTCTCGCCACCAATCTCCCTCCCCACGCACCCTCACGCACTTCCAAACCGGATCGCTGGCATCCATCCAGTGCGCGTGGTCGATATAACAGCCCCCCAAGGGGTATTCTGGCTTGTATCGTCAGATGTATGTTTATCAGAATATGGATATAGGTATGGAGGTGGTGTATATATAATAAATTTGCTGCTTGAGATGTTTGGTGTTACCTTGGTAGTTGCTCATAGTGCAGCATGGAACCACAACTGTTATAGGAGAGTGGTTCTTGGTAGCCAGGTTCTGACGAAGAGGTTGTGCTTCGGGGGCATCAATCTCAAGAGATGTCGGTTTGTGAGTACTTTGCCATCTCTACCGACGCCAGTCACTCTCCTCGTTCGCTTCAAGCACCCAAACCCGACAATGTCACGGCGAAGACACGGAATAAAAGCAATTTACACCACCTTCAATTATTCATCTTTATCCTACGTACTCCTCATTCTCCTCCTCTACTCCCCTTCTCCCCTTTCCCATACCTTCCCATCCACCTCCCCTTCCTTCTCTCTCCACCTCCCGCACTCCATCCCCATTCCATTCTTTCCCACCCCCCTCCATCCTCCTCCCCCACAAGACACCTCATCTTTCCCACCCGCCCATTACAACAAACCACCCACCCCCACAAAAAAACGGACCAAACAAAACGAAAACGAAACGAAAAAAACAGAGACTCTGGTATTAACAACAAAAAAGGACACGCAAAGAGAGATAGATAGCGCGCGAGAGAGAGTGAGAGAGATGTCAAAACGATCGCTGGTCAAAGGTAGAAGAAGGCCAAACTAGGTATCAATCAATCAATTCATGAAACGAAGACGAGAGAGTGGCGTATGTAAGGTTTCGGTATCGCAGGAGTGAAAAAAGGAGAGATCAGTGATGTGTATGTATGTGTTCCCACGGTGAAAGGGAGTAGTCGTCGTAGATAGCGCATAGTGGTATAGTCAAGTCGGTTCGACAACGAAAAAAATGTGACAACGTATGTGAGAAAATTCCCCAGCCGTATATACTAGAAATCTGAGTGACTATCGCCGTCGGTGCGTGGTGGGTATGTAAAAAAGCGAGTTTTTCGTTACAGGCGAAAGGTTGTTTTTCCAAATATATGAAACCTTCTCTCGAGAAGAGAGAGATTGAGGAGGTAGGAAGGTCCGTATTAGCGCGGTAGACTTTAACGGCGAGGGCTACCAGCAACAGGTGCGCCATTCTCCATATTCCCCGTCAACTCGGCGACTCTAGCCTTGATCCTGGCGACACGGCTCTCAATCGCTACAAAAACCACCCGTTAGCACAACCCTCCCATCACCACGTCTCAGACAGGACAAAACTTACTCTCCTCCCCACTAGTCTCCCCCCCATCCCCCTCCGTCCCCGCACTCTTCTGATCCTCACTCTGCCTCGCTGCCGCCCTCTCCGCCGCATTCTTCCTAATCTGCGCCCAGCGATCCCCAACCGGGCTCACCGTCTTCCCCTCCTCCCCCACCTCTCCCTTTCCGCTAGCCGCCAACGGCGTCTTCGGCGCCTTCGTAAGCACAGCAGCAGCAGCCTGGTTCTTCTTCTCCAGCTTCTCTATCGCCGCCAGGACCGCCGGGGATTTCCCACCAGTAGGCGCAGAACGAGTAGCATCGACACTATGTCTCGGCGACGCCACCGGAGACGCCTCAGGTGCGAAAGCGGGTACGTCCTCGAGAGGCCCTTGGTCGAAGCTCGAGAAAGCCTGGCGCGCTTCGTGGGCGTCTGCGGTATCTACACGGGATAAACTCTCCTGCACAGACGGGTTATACGAGCGTTCCTGTCCAAACGCCTGCTGCGCAGCTCCCATATCCGGTGACTGCGTAGGCGTCCTATCCTCGCTCTCCGCAATACTCGCCGGCGCCTGACTCGCCGTCATCGACGCAGCCGGTTTCCCAAACGTCGACACGTCCTGCTGGCTCTTCTTCCTGAAGCCGGAGAATCTACGTCCCAGCGTCGCGCCACCGGCTTGCAGTTGGCCCTGAGTCTTCTCCACCGCCGCCGCATTAGCCGGGCCCGCAGAAGGAGGCTTGGATTGGATGGAATCGCGGTTCTTGTTGCGGCCGAACATCTTCTTGAAGCCTCCGCCGCCGCTCTTTTTCTTGAGCTTGTTATGTTGGTCTGGGGACTCCGGGTTCTGCTTTGTCGCTGCGCTGTTATCAGGCTCTGTCGTCTCGAGGAACTGCGCTAGGCTCTGCTGTTGCGTTTTCTTGGGGGGAGTGATAAGGTGGCTCTGCGATGCTGGGTTGCGCTTGAGCGGCGGAGTGGTGGGGCGTGCGCGCTCGGTGGGGTGGGCGTCGACGGGGAGACCGACCTCGGCTGCTTTCTCAGCGGCGAGGTTGCTCATCACTTTGGGAGGAGTGGGAGGGAGCGCGGCGGGGGCGATGGTGTCCTGTGCTGCGGTAGTCTCTTTAGGGGGGACGGCGGGGAGGTCGCGCTCAGCAGCTGCGCCGTTGGCTGCGCTGACGTGGCCGTTGCCGTTGGTCTGGGCGCCCTTGCCGGTGGAGTCGTTGGTGAGGTATGCTTCCCTGACAGCGTCTTTGTCGTATTTGCGCGCCCATTTCATGGCGGGGCTGAGCTCGGTCATGATCACGGGTTGCATGGTGAGGACGCTGTTGGTCTTCATGTGGCTTCCTGAATCGGATTCTCCGCGGCCGCGACGGGCTTGAATCTCCTGCTCTGCAGCCTGTTGGCGCTGCTTCTGCTGGAGTTGAACGGCCGTGGCTTGGATACGCGCGTACTGATCTGGGCCAATGTTGGTTCTGCTACCAGTCGACTGCGCGGTGCCGAAGGGAGGGTGTAAGGTAGTCTTGTCCTCGGTCTTGGCGGTGCTCGATTTTGATCTCGAGACACCCTTCCCTCTCTTCGTCCAGCCGAAGCGGCTCTTCTTCTCGGCCAGATAGGCACCTGCCTCGGGGGCCGGGGCGGCTCCCTTCACTTGCTCCTCAATGACGAGCCATTTGCCGTGGGGAATGACGGTCTCGACGAGCGCGCAGCGTCCGAATGCCGCTTTGCGCTCGGCGGTCTCTTCACCAGCCAAACTGCTAATCCAGACCCACCAGAAGGAATCATCGAGGTCGAATTTGGTGATGCTTGCAAGCTCTCCAGGCTCTAGCGTGCGGTCGGATTCAAGTCGTGGTCTGTGCGACTGCGAGCTGCGTCCGCGGGAAGTTTCAATCGGTGGGAGGATCTTGTCGGGTGGGAGGAGAAGTGGCGTGGGGTTGTTCATCTTCTCATCCACAAATCCAGATGAGAGGAAATCGGCCCATGAGGGGGTTGTTGGTCGGCCCATATCCATTGCCTTTGAGTGAGGCGCAGATCGAAGGCTCTGCGCGTTTTCTCTCCTCTTCGCGCTAAACTGGTCCTCTTGGTCCTCTTCAGCCTCATCGAAGGCACCGGAGAATCCAATGTCCTCGAACCTCGACCAAGAAGCATCCTTGAGCCCGGTGGAGTTCTTCGAGTTCGAGACTTGGGTTTGGTTGGAGGAGGAGATAGATCGGAGAACTCTTCTGCACTCGTCCGATAGTGCTTTGACGGGATCGTCGTAGTTTGAGAACTCCTGGAGAGCGTGGTCCTCATCTCTGTACACAAAGTTGTTTGCGCGACGGAGGAGCGCGAATGGGGTTGGCGACACTGATTCTACAATCATGGCGACCTTCGGCGTGCTGTACAGCATGAGGGTTGGTGCCATTGGCGGGTACTCGGTCTCCTGTACCAACTTCTGCAGCGAAATGGGCAGGGTGGAAATGCCATTGACGCCCTTCACTGACTCTGGCGACATCGATCTAAGGTATGCGAAGAACAAATGGCTCGTCGCATCAGCCGCACTGTAATATGTTAGTAGGTAACCATAAACCCGAATTCATCAGTACGTACGCAGACCAGCCCTTATACCCCCCATCAAAGCCCTCCACCTTACTCCCATGATCAAACGCCCACCATCCTGCTAACCTGGACAATTTTCGGCCTCCAAGACCATTTTTCTTTCCATGCGCCGCAACAGCCGCCAGCAGATCGAAGAAATCGAATATAATCTTTGAGCGCGCATCTGAATCTGCGCCAACAGGAATGAAAGCGGTGAAGGAATCTCTTGCCATCTCCGAATCTGTCGCGAGGTCAGTAGGGGACTATATGATCGCCGAAGGGTTTGACATACCTAGCTCTCCAATTCTGAACATCTCGTATGAATCCCACGTTACAACACCTCCTGCCAATCTGCTCCAGCACCATTTTACCACGCTGCAGAGAACCTGCGGAATTTGTTAGTTCCCTATCCCCCTAAATGTCGTGCCGGGACCAGAAAGTATATCTCACCATTGGCTCCGTCAGTCGCAGTTCTTGTAGCAGATCATCGCCCTGAAGAGTCTGCTTCCCATCGAAGTAATTCCTTATGAAGGTGCGCGCCGCGCTCGGGTCTGAGGTAGGTCGGAAAGGGAGTAGGAAAAACGGGACATCGAGAGCTGTGAGAGGTTCCATATTAGCATTTCTATATCTCTTTACACCTCGGTACACTCTGCGTTCAAGGTGGTATTGTGTGGCATAGAACTGAGGGCATACCTCTAGATTTCAGTTCGACCGTACACCCCTTCAACAGCTCCTGCACCTCCTCCGCCTCAACACTCGTGCGCGTCCAGGCATCCGACCATTTCGGCTTCGCGGGCAGGACCTGCGACGCAGCCTGCTGTCCCTTCTTCGTCTTGGTCAGAGTGGTCGGGCCATCCTTGCCCTTCAGCCTCGAGAAGAAACCGGCCATCTTCTCTGCGATCGATCGGATCGGATCTTGTGTTTATGTTTATGTTTGTGTGTTACGTGACGGTGTTGTATTGGACAAGGAGCTAGAGTCGCATAGTCGATCGATCGGGGGTATTCTCGAATAGCTTCGATCGAGGGCAGCAGTGGCCGCCTTGACGGGTGCTTCGTTGTTCGGCAGGGTGGAGATCAGGGATGGGTGAATTTGAGAAAGCCACTTATAAGCGGAGGTATATCAGCCTTGTTGTTATTTGACCTCGTGTAGGCTTGTTGATAATTCGATAATAAGAGTGAGGGTTAGGTAGTAGTAGTAAGTATCAGAAGGGAAAGGGAGTCGGAGGGACAAGAGTTTAATGCGAGGTTGCGATTGACAAAGATTATCTGGGTTGTTGGCAGATTCAGGGGTGTTGGTCTATCAGTACCGATGTGAAAGGCTGAAGGGGGGCCTTGTAGGTCTCCAACTTTGAAATTAGATTTTAGCTTGAAGGGGAAGGCGGTGAGTGGTAGTGGTGGGTTAGTGGATAGTTAGTGGAGGGTGGGAATAGGTGACAACCCCTGGCTTTAGAGGGTTCAGAGGGTTTAGGAGGGGTCTAAAGGGTTTAGCGGGGGGGTTAGGGGGGAGTTAGGGTGGTTGCAAGTGGCGGCAATACTCTTAATATCACAACCAGGAGCTACAAAAAAGACAAGAAGACAAGAAGTTAGTCTACTATAGTTCATAGTATGCAGCGGTAGGGTAGTAGTAGAGTCGTAGTAGAGTAGTAGCAGAGCAAAGTAGTTCTTACCATACTTACTACCATGTAAAATGTGATGTAAATTGGGATAAAATGGGATAGAGTAAGGCAGAATAAGACGTATAATGAATGGATCATGCCAGGGGGGCGGGTGTTGCATATTGTTGCCAAGCAACACGGGACGGCCCAATGAGGTAATGCAAGTCTCTAGAACTGCAGCATAAGGGGTAACGAATATAGGGCCAACAGGGCGAACAAGGGACGGATACCTATCTATACTCTGCCCTGAACCCAACGACGAGAATGAATTGGGATGAAGAGTACAGTATAATACTCGTACACTCTCCAGGCTGCAACTGGAGTACTCCTGTAACTGTACCTCACCTCCATTTTGTGCATATACACTGTACACACACCCCAGAGAACGTGCACCCATCACCCCGCCAGCGAAAAGAAGGAAGCAAAAAAAAAAAGGATTCTTGACGTGTTCGGCAATGCAATGCACGCGGTATGCGGCCAAGCACAGCCTAGCCAACGTGTGCTAAGAGCTATCGAACTGGCTGGTCTCCATTGTCCGTCTGGAGTATTCGTGGTATGCTGTGTATGGTTGGGCGCACGCCTCCCCTCGTCCCGCTTCAGTCCAAAGTCACTATTCACCAACCGTCAGTGCCCATTGCGGGCGTACAGTGCTGTTGGTACGACGACTTGTGAGGGACAAGAGACACTATGGGATGGATATTGGCGCTGGAGTTGTCGGTGAAGGGGAGATACTATATATCTCCTGCAGCTCCGGATGGATTAACGGCCGCGTCCGCTGTCTGGAGACCGCGACGAGACATGCCCCAAGTGACAAGCGAGGGGTTATCCGGACCCATCACGCCCATCACCCCACGCCATCGCGAACCCTTCCAATCCGTCATTTTCGCGTATAGGGGTACCAGCCGCCACAATGCCAGGTTTTGACTCGTACGTACCGTCACCGTCGCATCGCGGCGTCCCGCTGTCGAAGATCTCGGGGAATATTTTTGCTGCTGTGTTGTTCGCTTTTCCTTGTTGTCCTCCTCTCCACGTCAGAGTCATTTGATCATCAGAGTAGTACGAGCGGTACGCGTAGTACGCGCCGGCTCCGTACGTGGTTGATCGGCTCACACGTGCATTATAGCTTATGCAGCCTCCCTCTCCTACACGTAGCCATCTGATCTGTGCGTTCAGACGAGACAAGACTGAATCAATGAAGCTTCAGGATTGAGAAGAGTGCTCCACTGGTGGAGGACTGTAGAGTAAAGCCGTGTTAATAAGGCATCTTAACCCCAATTCCTACTCCACCTCATTAGCCACCATTGCTCGGCTTTCGGCACCGCATTTGTGCATCTTCCCCTTAGCGTCGTCACATCAAGTCTTACTGAGCTCACCACTGTTTGTTGCGACAGTCTCATTCTTGAGTCCAATATGGTATTTCAAAGGAATCAGGTCCTGATATAAGGTCAAAACCGAGAGCATACAGTCAGTTGCCTTTCTCCGCGGCTTTTATATGCCGTGCTGTTCAATGACAATGTCAGTCCTCATTTCAAAAACTGTAGTGGTAAATTAGCAATGCGCATGATGAGTCTTAAACTGGGCCTGGATCATCACCGAGCCGTCATATTCACTGTCCCGAACGTTTCCAGCAGAACACCAAAATCACGAATACAACTTCAAAGATACCTTCAAAATGCGAGTAATTGTGCTATAGTATCGACATTTCTAGTAATTATATTTTGGAGAGAGTGGTTGTAGAAGTCCAGACCAACCGCACGTAAAAAAACCGCTTAACCTCGCTCCAGCCTTCCCCTCAGCCTCGCCCAAAAATTCTTCGGAGCTGGTCCGCCGCGGCTATCCCCGCCGCTATCGCTATCCGCCATCCCAACGTCGAAATTACATACCTCCCCGAATCTCCAACAAACCCACCACCACCTACCGTCGTTCGAACCCCAGCCCGCGTCCGCTGGAGAATGCGCAGGATCAGGCAGTCCTAGGAAAATCCCATCAGGCAGTTTTCACTCAAGAACTGTTTGACGGACTCCAAAAACCCGGCATGTCTGGACACGATGGACGCCGCCGAAACGAGGAGTTTGCCACCCGCGCTCACGACCACAGGCATGGTGCCAGGGTGGACGAAGAGCCGTATCTAGGACCACCTGTTGGGCCTGCGCCGGGTCGTGATCAGAATGGGAATATCGAGATCACTACGGGGCAGAAGATGCTGTCCGCGGTATCGGGGAGTTTGTTCACGTCATTAATTGGTAAGGGCTACCCCCGTCTTAACTCCGTCTCCGAGTTTTGCGACAATAGCTAACAGTTACACCCAGTCACCCCCCTCGACGTCGTCCGCGTCCGCCTCCAATCCCAACCCAACCCCTCCCTCAACTCCGCCGTCACAAACCTCACCCGCGCCACCACCGTCGAAGGGCTCGGCGCGCTCCCGGCCAACCTCGGCGTCACCGCCTGCTGCCGCGAAGTCTTCTTCGCCGGCAACGCCATCGAATACTGCTACGCCGGCCCGTCAATCGGCACAATCCGCCCCGCCAACTCGCTAGGCGCCATCGACTGCTCCATGGAAGAGACGCAACGACGGACATTCAACTCCACCCTCGACGCCTTCCGCAAGATCTCGCGGAATGAGGGGATTTCCACCCTCTGGCGCGGACTGTCGCCTACACTCGTCATGACGGTCCCAGCGAATATCATCTACTTCACCGGCTACGACTGGCTCCGCTTCGCCCCGGCAAGCCCCGTAAACCGCTTCTTCCACGACTCCTACGCCCCCCTCGTCGCCGGCGCATTCGCCCGCGTCGTAGCAGCCTTCGTGGTGAGCCCCATCGAGATGTTCAAGACGCGCATGCAAGCTAGCCACGGCGCCGTCGTCGGCGGCGGTGGGCATTTCGCAAAGACCCTCAATTCCGTGCGCGAGATGACAAAGACCTCCGGCTACGCTTCGCTCTGGCGCGGCCTAACTCTCACATTATGGCGCGATGTTCCCTTCTCCGGTATCTACTGGTGGGGCTACGAAACCGTCCGTGGCCAACTAACCGACGCCCGCGAGCGCGCACGCGGCCGGGAATTCGACCGCGACGGCCCCCGCAGCCGCGAACGCAGCCGTTCCCAAAGCCGAGAAAACCACACCAACACCTTCACCGACTCGTTCACCGCTGGCGCCGTCTCCGGCGCCGTAGCATCCATCCTCACCATGCCCTTTGACGTGGGCAAGACGCGGCAGCAGATTTTCAAAGACCGAGTTGGCGTGACGGGCGGTGCGTTGGCGCCGGAGCAGCTGAGTATGCCGCGGTTTTTGATGCATATTTTTAGAGAGGAGGGGGTGCCGGGGCTGTGGAGGGGGTGGGCGGCTAGGACGATGAAGGTCGCGCCGGCTTGTGCGATTATGATTAGTTGTTATGAGGTGGGGAAGAGGATGAGTAGGGTGTTTAATGAGAAGGCGGAGGAGAAACGGGTTGGTGGGTTGTGAGTGCGAGAAAGTAATTTAGAAAAATGGCGTTTATTAGATGGGGCCGGGCAAGGGGCTGCGAGGGGGGACTGAAGTTCTTCACCAGCATTTGGGGCGCCGCTTTGGTGCTTGCGCGATGCATAGCAATTTGGCGTTGTCTTTGGATTTATGTATCTGTATTATCTGTAGAATACCATATCGTTCGCACCTCAACTCAATAGTAATAGAGAAAAAATAAAGTAAAGTCGGCAGACAGGCCGTTTGTGTAGTAAAATAACCACAGGAAATGAACTAGTGAGAGAGATAGATGAGAATATTTGTCTCCTCTGCACGACGATCTTTGGAAATATTTGATAAATTGACCTCCTCTAGCTAAAGCTCTGTGTATCCTCCGTTATGGGGTAGGGATAGTAGATTTAAAGCTATATTTTGGATAATAAACCTCTCAGTCTCAGTCCCGGAATCTCTTTACTGGGCCCTCTGCCTTCATATCCTCCTTAAGAAAAACATTTCGTAAATCGTAGGACTATTGCATCCTCTGCATAACAAGCCGTAAGAAATCCTCGACAAACAGGCCCCCCTCCCTCAAAAGCTCCATGAAACCGCTGTCATGCGACAAGATCGCCGAATTGCAGGCCATGTACTGGGCCACCAGCGCCTTCAACTTGTCATCCCCCAGTGCTCCACATTCCGGGGAATACACGTAGCGAACGAGGTCAATCGCGTCACCCGCATTCTCGCTGCTGATCTCGAAGACGCACAGTGTTTTGTGGAGCTTGTACAGTGCTAGCGCTTTGAGCGCTTCGATGCCGTGGATATCTGCTATGGCCCAGAGCTTTGCGTGGGAGAGGAAGACTTTGGAATAGTTTCGTTCTGCAATGAATAGCTCGGAGGGCTCGCAGGCATCCTTGTAGTTGTCGCGCGGGGCGAGGAGGTCGAAGGATAGGGAGGCGAAACTACTTGGTTCTGGAACTGGCTCTGGAACTGGCTCTGGAACTGGCTCTGGTTCTGGCGCTGGTACCGGGTAAAAAGAACGCACCTTTTTTGTCTTGACCTTTTTTTTGGGCGCCGCTTCGCTAAAATACCAAGAGTCTGCCGCTGCCTCGGGTTCTTCTGTGGGCTCTTCAGGGGCAGCCGCCTGGCTCGTATGCCAACCCCTTCCCCAGCTACTAGTGGAAGGAACAGCAGCCGGCTCAATGTATTCTTCAACAGGGGGAGGCGGCGCCTCTTCTGGTGGTACATCCTCAGCAAGCAGCTCATCGCCTTCCTCAACGGCCGGAATCTCATTTAAAGTGCTCGATGATGGCTCACTTTCCACAGCCTCCTGCTCATTCACAGCTACACGGCGTCTCGGTGGCCTGGGAATCGCATAATCGCCGGTATACGCAAATTGGATGAGTCGTTCAAAGGTCCTTCTGGTGACATCCGGCCATACCGTATGAATAACCGCCTGGTCTCCTTTCAGCGTGTCATGGAGAGGTTGAGAGAGCTGAGCGACGGCTTCCTGGTGGACGAGATACAAGGTCCTTTTCCCATCATCGGTGATTTGTCCGATACTGAATTGGACGAGCGGGGATTTGAGGAGTCTGTATTTGTCAGTGACAGTTTCTGCGCGCAGCAAATTGCCTCCACGGAGACAAGGCTGGGGACATGAGACTTGCTCTTTGAACGAGGCCGGCATCTTGAACCACGGGTTGTTCTTCTCACTACTCGTTCTTGTTAATCTGTATATCCACTTTGATCCACTGAAGCATTTAAGATATATAATCTAGAGACGTCTCCGACTCTGAGATGAGAGGGAAGCTGATGAAATGCGTTGGCTTTGCAGATGCAAGGCTCCCATTTCCGATGGTTTGGCAGATATTGGGGGCCCAACAACCAACACTATTTCATGGCCATCACAGCCTGGCAGACTTTCCATTGGCTTGGGAGAATCTGATGCAATAGAATGTGAACTGATCACAGCCATAGCGGCGCATATCTGCAGCATCTTGGCCGCATGTTTGCTTCAATATTGCGATGGGAAAATTATGCAAGGACAGGGAGTATTGAAAAGCCAGTTGAGCGGCGGGCTTGTCGAAGATATCATTTCAGAATTTGAAATGACATATTATTATCAGACATAACATAATATTCAAAGTTATCGACGGTATGAAACGCTCATGTACTTAGCTTTTGCCATAGCTCCTCTTCCAGAATTATGGGTCCGCGGAGGTCCTTACCTGATGAAATCATCCGGCAGGCTGGAAACGGCAATTCGGTAGGAGAGACCAATTGGGTACGCAAGATGATATGCATTTTCACAAAAAAATGCAGCCTCGTCCAATATGCAGCCTCGATAATACTTGGAAACTTTACAGGCCCAGCGGTTCAGGGCCTCAGGGGGTAGTGGTGCCTAAATTGAACGCGTGACGACGCGAAAGAACACCAAAAAGATCGCGTCTCCCAATCTCCACACGCGAATGTGGCGTGCGGCTGACACACAGGAGTAAAATGCACATAACCATAGCCACACCGCCCATTTGATTTCCTCCCCAATTTTTCAAAGTGTCTTTCCTCCTAGTATTTCAGCGGTCAATTACCATGTCTCTCAAACGAAAAGCCGCCGATGCCGCTCTGGCAGACGCCAAAAAGGTCAAGGCGAATGGCAGCATCACGTCTTTCTTTGGGCCTCCCAAGGTAGCCGCTGCCAAGACCATCTCGACGACTACGAAGGTTGTTGCGAAGTCGGCCGGTGGAGAGACTACAGAGACTGTGGTAGAGACTGTTGTTCAAGAAGAGGTCAAGTCCTCGAGGCCAAAGTTCGACAAGAAGAAGTGGGCTGAGAAGCTCACGGCTGAGCAGAAGGAGCTGTTGGGGCTGGAGATTGAGACGCTGGATGAGAGCTGGTTCGCTGTGCTGAAGGATGAGCTGCTCACCAAGGAGTTTCTTGCACTGAAGAGGTTCCTGGTGCAGGAGCATATAGCCAAGAAGCAGATCTTCCCGCCCGCAGAGGACGTTTATTCTTGGTACGGCACTCTCCACTCACATTCCCTCTCCTCTCCTCTGTCAACTTCAAACCTACCATACAAGTAATACAGCTAACCCTCCTCCCCCAGGTCCCGCCACACCCCCTTCCACACCGTCAAAGCCGTCATCATCGGCCAAGACCCCTACCACAACCACAACCAAGCGCACGGGATGTGCTTCTCCGTCCGCCCCCCCACCCCCGCCCCTCCCTCCCTAAAAAACATGTACAAAGCCCTCAAAATCGACTACCCCGGTTTCCAACCCCCGCCCAACAACGGCGGTCTCCTAACCCCCTGGGCCGACCGCGGCGTCCTCCTCCTCAACACCTGCCTCACGGTGCGTGCGCACGACGCCAACAGCCACTCGGGAAAGGGGTGGGAGAGACTGACGCAAAAGGCGATTGATGCGGTAGCGGCGAGGAGGGGGAAGGGGGCGGTGTTTATTGCGTGGGGCGCGGCGGCGGGGAAGAGGGTCGCGAAGGTGGATAAGAAGAAGCATTGTGTTTTGGTGGGGGTGCATCCGAGTCCATTGAGTGCGCATAGGGGGTTTTTTGAGTGTGGGCATTTTAGGAAGACGAATGAGTGGTTGAGGGAGAATTATGGGAGGGAGGCGGAGATTGATTGGAGTTTGGATGTTGATCCCAAGGTTGCGGGTGTTTAGATGGGGGTGTCGTGGTTTTCTGGCGTGGATGTGATACCTTTTCGTTCCTTTTTTGTTCTAATGTTTGGCGTGGCTATGCCTTGAGCATGGACTGTTTCGAACTATACTATAGTATGGATATTATAACTTGACGCTCTACTTGAAACTTTGAAGATGTGACTGCATTTGCTCTTCAGTCTACAGTAGTGCAGTTTCCGAAGCAATGATTACTACTGTTTCAGCTTTGAGCAACGCCAACCAAGGCCCAGGTATCGTGAAGTCCATAATGGCGGCCAAGTTAACTGTCGCAGAATGGGGGTTTGGTGGTGGTGACGGAAGGAAGGTGGTCGCCGGAGGATTATATTGCAGAAGCAAAAGGTCTACATCTCCAAGCAGGAACAAACGCTAGTGGATAATTTCAGGTGAAAGACAATTGCAAACAGGTTGCAACAATGTTAATTACGAGATGCGGGATAACGCCCTTCAAGCGATCCCAGAGACAACGGGTAGCGGCTGAGCTCAACAGCCTACATCAAGGAACCCGACCTCTTGCTGATTATATCGCGGACGCGAAAGACTTGCATTTGCATATTTCTCGGGAGCAAGAGCAAACTTTGGCCGATAACTTTGTGACCCCAGGTTCGCTGATCATATTTGAGGCTGGGCCTCAAAAGACGAAATCAAGGCCTGTGGTGAGAAATGGTAACGGTGGTGAGAATAGTAGAAGCAGTGGGAAAATATGAACCCCACAGATAGTATGGCAAGCCCACTAAAGCGGATAGTACAGGCATCGTGAGTTACAGTCGGGCTCGGTATCACCA
Source organism: Pseudogymnoascus verrucosus (assembly GCF_001662655.1). Taxonomy (NCBI): domain Eukaryota; kingdom Fungi; phylum Ascomycota; class Leotiomycetes; order Thelebolales; family Thelebolaceae; genus Pseudogymnoascus; species Pseudogymnoascus verrucosus. The sequence goes on from NW_017263708.1 coordinate 28,808, forward strand.
GCTTGATTTGGACTACATTGCGAGGAGCCATAGGAAGAAAGAATAGCACATAGTAGACTACCAACTCAACAACCAACACCAGCCATTGCACCCAAAAGCGCAGACTACTCCAACAAAGTCCGTATAAATTGCAAGTGTGTTGTGCGCAGAGAGTCTATTTACAGTCTGGAAGAGGCGGGATACTAGAGCAAACCATCCACTGCGGGCAGTAGTGGACCAAGAAATAAAAATCACATTGCAGGCAGGGAGACCAGTAGCTGTGGGGATGAACCCTGCGACTGTGACTGTAAGAATTTACAACTGTAGGCTGCAGTTGCACTCCTGCAGTCTGCAGGAGTAAATGGTGACGAGAATTTGCTGTGGTGAGAAGTAGATGGCGACAGTAAGATATTTGCAACAGCAACAGAAAGTCAGACAGAAGAGAAGTCGGCCAGTGATTAGGAGAGTTTGTAAAAGGGATCTTTTGCTCGTCTCTCTAGGCTTTCCCTCAAAAAATCTATTGTCATTTGTGTCATTTTGATTCCAAAGGTTGGATACGAGAGTTACGAGTATCGAGGGGTTGGTATAGGTTTTCTCGTACAGGAGTTACTTGTTAGTCAGGAACGTGAATTTGAAAACCACCATTCCAAATTCTTCACCGGCTCCTCGACCGACTCTAGTAGAGGCAGCAGAAGCTCTTCTCGATGAGCCTGTAAGACACGTTGTGATGGCTAACTCTCTTCCTGGATTTGAAACTAAGTTGCCATTATCTCCAAATCCAACCCCCTTTTTCTTACTCACACCCGTCAAACATCGGTTCCCAACCTCCAACTCCATTCTCCGTCTTCTCTAACGGTATATATTGGCTGTCCATTCACCTTGCACCACCACGAAAGACGGTGCGAGTGAGCGGTCGTCACAGCGCCACTCCCAGCATCGGACACCTGCCTTGACGATCTTCAGCCTTCGCCCCCGGCGAACCCGAAGTTTCTTGAGGGACAGCAGCGGCTTCCACGCTCTCTTTTCTTGCTATCACTCCTCTTTTCTCACCGCCCCCTTTTCTCGCCACCGCTCCTATCTCTCACCACCCTGTCCCCTTCTCACCTCTGGATTCCCAACTGTCCTGTCGATTTCTGAGCCTCCGAAAGGTTTTTCAGGACGAGTCCGGCTAAATACAAATGGTTCCCGCGTTGGTAGGCTTCCAGTATGGTTCGGCTGGCAATGCCTCTGAGAGTTCTGGCTCAAAGCAACTGTAGACAGCCTCGTTTATAAGCCTGGTGTTTCCAAAATTTCTTCACTAAATGTGAGATGCTTGTATAGTCCCAGTCTATGAAGTTATATTGTATCGTCTCCAATACAGCATTTGCGTAACTGGACGAGTTTTGCGGCACAGGAACACATGAGTTAACATTTCGGAAATACAAGGTCTAGGCATTGAGGAGGCCTGCTCGGCCATCAGTGTGGCCTCTTGAGCCATCCATCGCCGATGTCTCAAACCCAGCTAATAAAAACCGACCTCCAACGTAAAATAAGCATCCTACCTCTCACCACTCTCGAGGCGCAGCAGCGTCTCAAACCCCAATCACAACCCTTGCCCATCCCCAAGACAAGCCAGCACCAAAACCAAGGAGCCTCATCCTCGCCCAGCGCCATCTTGAAACCCGTAGCCGCCACCAATCTCTCCCCTCCACCAAACCTTACCCACAAGCTGAAGCTCCACCCTGAGTCAAGACAGCTCCCCGCTCCTCAGAACCACCACCCGGGATCTCCTCCAGCAGACCTCGCCACGGTCCAGACCATCGTGCCAGCGGCCCCTGTGGTCGAATCACAGCCAGCCTTGTCTTACCGGCGCATAATACGAGCGACCCGCCCGCGCGCCTATCTCGACCCAGTACACTCCTATCCACGATAAAATTACTAGCAGTCGCCAAGAGGTCGTCGCTCAAACCGCCGCGGGTTTCCTCCAAGTCGTGGTTACGGCAATGGTGGTACCTGACTGGTTGCCAGGGTATGGCGGCCGCTTGCGAGCCGCCGCCCCAAGCACATCCCTGACACCGTGGTATGGGGCGCTGATTGGCTAGCTCGGCGGCTGTTAGGACAGGGGGGACGTGTCAGGAATTAATAGAAGTAGCTTTTGAGGTAGGGCGCGTGAGAAGGTGAGTCTAGGCAAATCAAGTCTTGGTGGAGAATCTAAATTTGTAGGTCTGGATCTCGATCGCGGTCTGGTGAGGTAGGTATAAGAGTTGGCGAGTTTCCGCAAGTTAAGTTTTTGGATCAGCAGCTTCTTTCATTGTCAATCTTCTTCAGTCTTCAGTCCATTCTTACGATTTCCTTTTCGGGTCTTGTTTTTGGGTCGGTCTCCTTACAAACGGTCTCTTCTTGTCTCTATCTCTCAGTCTTGTTTTCGCTCAGACTTTATTTACACCACGACTTGATTTGCTTTGATAGCATCACACTCTCTCTATCGATTGATTCGATATCCCTCGTTCTCCAAAAGTTCAACAAAAAAAACAGTTCGCCATTAAACTCACGATCACTATAACGACATAACATCAACACGGTGCCTTCATCACTCTTTCTCAGACGCACCTCATCCAGACCCAACGTCTTCCCCAAAGCTCTGCGCATAAACACCAACTTCTCAACCCACACTCCCTCAAAAAAACCAACCATGCCTGCTCCCCAATACGGCGCCCTCGGCGCGTCCTACACCGTCGCCCGCGGTCTCCAGGGTGTCTCTCTCATCTCCATCATCGGGATGACCGCGAACTTCATCGCGCAAATGGTCTCCTCCAAGACCAATCCCCCTAACGTCCTCATCGGGACTATCGCCGTCGTGAGTCCCCCTGTCCCCTTCCCCTTTCCCGTCTCTTTTCAAATAATAGCTTTTTCTAACACGCAACTCCAGACCTGCATAGCAGTCCTCTACTGCGCAATTTCCTACATCCTCTTCTGGGACCGCCACCTTCCCTTCCTCATCGCAACCGGTCTCGACTCCGCCCTCCTCATCGCCGTCATCGTTGTCGCCGTCACCATCGGCAAGCCCCTTTCCTACCTCGACTGCAAGGTCCTCTCCAAGGATGGCGGGAGCGCTGAAGCCTTCTTGTCATCTGTCGGCGCCAATATGGGGAAGGTCGATTATTTCGTCTGGGCCGGGGCGGATAGTTTGACTTGCTACGAGATGAAGAGTATTTGGGGTCTGAGTATTGCGCTCTGTATCCTTTTCGCCTTGTCGGCGGCGATGAGCGCGCTTTTGTGGAAGAGGACTAAGGGTGGATTCACTGACCTCGAGAAGTGAGAAGTGGTTCTGGGAGCCACTTCTAGCTGGCCCGAAATCCCAACCTCGAAGTTGGCTGCTCGGGCGGTGGAGTCGCACAAAAGCCCTTTGAGCAAGTGAAGGAGGTGGACGTCTTTCTCAAAAGTTCAACATCGAAAACAAAACAAAACACCACAAAAAAAACGGTACCAGGTTGTGTTATACTCCGCTCTTACAGTGGGGGGCTCATGATGAGTCGGTCGGATGGATGAACGGTCTGTTTTTGTTTTTTGCTCTTTGCTTTTTTCGGGGATAATGGTAATAACGTGCATCGCTCCATCGAGGGACGCACCCAGTGGCGAGATAGATATTAGTACTTTGAATGCAATTGATTCTAAATTTTATGAATCCATTGAAAATTCTAGCATTTTTATGTCAATCACGTTGTGTGGCCGTTGCTGAACAATTCATGCTACTGAAATTTAGTATCACGACGTCGCCTTCTAAATTTAGAAATTAGGTGATCCCTGGCCACTCGGTGGTTGCTGAGTTGTGGCTGTGTGTGATACGTCTAACAAACTCATTCTGACAACGTCTGAAAAGGGCGTGGGCTGCATGAAGACACCTGAATAAACCGCATTCCGGCGGGATAACCTCTACCCCGCTTTCAACTTCAAATAAGCACAGCTCTCCGCCGGCCAAAAACGTCACTATGAGCCCCAACCAATTCGACTCTGAATCCATTTCCGACCCTGACGACTCTACCATTTACACGCCAACTACAACCTCCAACACCTTTACCGCAGATCTCCCGGGAAATCAAGACCAGTCTAGCAGTGTCCCTTCGCACGATTCCACCTTCATTATCCGCTCTGTCTCGTCCGGGCATGTAATTACGCTGCTTGGCGGGCAGGTTGTGCTGACCCCGCCAGGCGGCGGGGGCTCCATCCACTGGGCGTGTGTGGAAACCGAAGGCTGGCTCGGTTTCCGGAATCGCGTTTCGAATAAGTTTCTGTGTCACGATTGGAAGGGGGGACTGAAGTGCTCGGCAGAACAGCATGATAGATGGAGACACTTTTCTATCACTCCGGTGCCACAAGGTGGTTACATCATGCAGATGTTAGACTTTTCGACGCTTCGACCCATAGTGATTAAAGTAGAAGGGGGGCTGCAGACGCTAGGGAGGACTGGAAATAAGTTATCTGACGGAATCATCTGGGAATTTGTGAGGATTTGGTAGCAAGAAAAATTAGTGTATAAACCATAGCTGTGTGTGAGACTCCTAAAGCATAGATTCGTCCCGTGACAGAGTGCGTCCTGGACCTAGAGATAGACGTTAGGATAGGATAGCTCTTTATGAGTAGTGTGTGGCAATGTCTTTGTCATTTTAACGCAATAATGTGCATTAGCATAGTCACAATAAATATACCGCCACATTCTCGTCCAGCCTTGCTATGTTTTACTCGGGCACTATTCTCAAGCCAATCCTTGGGCAGAAGTGCATATATCCCACGTGACACACTTTCTTGAGGTTCTAGCCATAGTCAAGAAGGGCAATTGCTATTGCTATTGCTACGAGGCTCTGCGATAAGGCAAGTTTGACTCTTCTTGCAAACGGCGCACACTGGATGAGAAACTCCTAAGAACACATTTGCTCAGATATGGCACCAGCACTAGTGATAGAGGATTATTACATGGTCCTTGAAGTGGAGCAAACGGCTTCGCTCGAGCTAGTCATCAAATCATACAAACGACTAGCACTCAAGCTCCACCCAGATCGGAATACCAAGCACGATGCTACTAAGGCCTTTCAACTGGTATGATAATTTTCTGGTGAAATTGCAGTATGCTAAAATCAAATATGAAAGCTCGGAGAGGCCTTCGAGACATTAAAAGATGAAAACAAACGCCGGGAGTACGACTTAAAGTACCCCACCATAAGACGAAGTGGACCCTCTTCTCAAACTACACAAACACCTGCTTCGACCCCGCGGACAGGAGCACTTAGTGAAGACGAACAAATCGCCGCACTTCTAAAGTCGAAGCAAGAACGTAGTGCACGATGGCGGACCGAGAAAAATGTCTTCGACTCCTCGATCTTTGAGTTACGCAGAGAGGTTCGCCGGTTGGAGCAAGAAATCAAAAATTTGGATAGTATTGTAGCTGCTGAGGCAGCGGCAGAGGCACGGAAGAATAGCTGGGGAACGTGGTTATTATCACCAATATACAGGAAGGCAGAAGACACTGAGGATGAGAAAGAACGCAAGGGTATTGAGAGACAGGAGAGGAAACTTGAGAAAGATTGGAAAGAGAGGGTACTAGGGGTAAGGAAGGCAGAATTGAAGAAAGAGGAAAGCCAGTTACGAAATGCGAAAGAGAAGGTGGATGCTGCGGATCTAGCCGATAATAGGGGGATACAAGCGACTCAATATAGAATATGGCATAGAGAACAGATGGAGAGGCAAGAGCTTGCCAGGATCGAGAGAGAGAGAGCAGCAATGATTCGGAAACAACAGCAGGAGGAGTGGGAGAGAAAGACGCGGGAAGCAGATGAGGCGTGGAGAAAACGACAGGCAGCAGAGCAGAAACGACAAGATGAACAGACTAGGATGTGGCAGAAGACTGCCGATGATGAAGCTAAAGAATTCCGGGAACGATATGCAAATGTCAATCTCCCTAGCTACTCTTTTGCAACAGAGGGAAGCACTTACGGGGCTTCTACATCAACCTGCCTCCACGACGGCTGGTGGCCAAAAATACAAGGACGTACGGCGTGCCCGAAGTGCTATGTGAGTTGGAGTTATCTACTCCAGTGCCCGGGCTGTACGATGCAGGCGTGCCCGAAATGTCAAGCGTCGATACGGCCGAGGATACAACGTAATGCGAATCGAAGAGCCCCTTTAAGGGCTTCGAGCCCGGATTATTTTTATAATGACTGGTAAGTTGGGGTCGTGAAAGGAAATCTAATGATAAAATTGGTTGGTTTGGGTTTCGGCATCATTTAGGGGAACATGCTCTTATATATTAGAATTTACAATTCTAAGTTAGTGTCATCGAAATAAAACATCTAATTTGTCCCATGACACAAAAATATGAAAAGTTTCAATATATTCACGAATTTATAATCAATTGAATTCAAAGCCCCCTCACGCCTTAGTATTCAACATAACCCTCCCCACCTCCTTCCCCTTCATTCCCAAAACACGCACCCCTTTCCCCTCTAACTCCTTCTTCTTCTCCCCCCACTTCTCCGGCTCAACAGCTCTCGTCCCCTCCTCCACAATCACCACCTTAAACCCCTCTTTCACCGCATCCTCCGCTGTAGCAGCGACGCAGTAGTCCGCTGCTAGGCCGACTACATATACATCCGTCACCCCTTTCTCCTTCAATAAAGCTGAGAGCCCGCTATCCCCGACGCGTGGGGAGGAGAGAGGGGGATAGAAGGCAGAGTACATTTCGACTGATGCCATTTGGCCTTTTTCCACGATCCTATCCACCTTCGACAGATCCAGATCTTTCACCAGTTCCGCGCCTGGACTACCCTGTACGCAATGATCTGGCCATAACCGACTTTCATATTTCTCAGACGGGTTCTGGGGGTTGGTAATCGTCGCGAAACTGGTAAAAGCCTCCTTCCCCGGGTGTGAAGATGCGAAACTGATGTGGCCAGCAGGATGCCAATCCTTTGTAGCGATCTTGAGGACAAAGGGGTAGGCGAGGAGGGTGTTGAGGGTGGTGAGGATAGAGCGCCCTTGGGGAACTGCTAAGGCGCCGGACTGTGGGGGGTGGGGGGTTAGTGGGGTGGTGGATGGTGGGGAAGTGGGACACAGGGAAGAAGGGAAAGTGGGGAGGGGAAAGGCGTACGGGTGGACAGAAGTCTTCTTGGAAATCTACTATTATGAGTGCCGGTTCGAATGCTGGTTCCGCCATTATCGTGTTGTTGTTATTGTTGTTGATAGACGGCGGGGTATTTGGCGGGGTAAAGGGTGGTAACGCGTGAGCCTGCTGACGGATGCGATGGATGTGTGGGTTGGCAGGGTGGTCTAGATGCTGGATTGGGTGGGATTAATAGGAGATTGTATTATTATATTTTTTGAAGGGTGGAGGAGGATGGGGTTTATAGTTTTAAATAGGTGGAATGAAATGGGTGGTGTGACATAAACGTCACTCTCCGGAACCTATGCTTCCCATTCTCACCCCAGGTAGCAGATTTGGATGGTATATATGCTCCCCCCACAGAAGAATTGTTACATACGACCATAGACTCAAGAGAATTGGACATCCCGTCCGCTCTGCCATACACAAGCTTGTAATCCACTTGCTTATTACTCTCAATCGTGCCAATAGGCATAACGTGAGATCTCAGCCCCGTGCTGCCTTAAGGGGTGAAGCGAGGGTAATCAGGGTTTGCCGAGGGGTGATCACGCTGACCAGGGTGACCACGGTGAGCGGGGTGAGGCGACGCAACGTTTTCGTGTCAATTTCGTGTCAGTCCCGCATCAATTTCGTAACAGTACTAGAGTGTGGGCGTTTTAGCGGAAGCAGCTTCGTAGGGCAGGAATTGAGGCACGAAGGAAGAGCGCCTCCGGAAGAAGAGTGTAAGAGCTCTTCTTCGGGCTGGCCTCCCAATTCCTCCGAAATTTGAGGAGCCAATTCCTGACCTAGAAGCCCCCGAAATTGAGGGCGAGTGCGAGAGCCAGTGCGAGAGCGAGGGTGGGGGCGAAGGTGGGAGTGAGGGTGGGAGTGAGAGTGGGAGAGGAAGTGATAATTTCGTAGAGTAGGAAAATTATGTACCTTTACATACAAATTACTATGGACAGGTACTTACGGTCGCAATTTTCAGTTGCTGCATATTGCCTGCCCGGGGCCCCGAGTTGACGCACATTGCTTGTTCCAACCTTTCGCTTCGCTCAAGGTTGGTTACGACGATTAGTTTATACTCTTCTATTAACTTAGCTTCTTATAGTTTGACTACTAGCAAATACCTACTATTGTATGGTTTTTGTTTGACGCTTTTATTATTTTTGGCTTTTGGATTATCAATCGTGGCGATGAGGCGCAATAAGGGCCTGTTTGAAGCATAGTAACGCCAAGGTCGCGAGTTCGACCCTCGTAGTGACCAATATTTTTAATATTTTGCTGGTTGTGCTGGCGAGAAGGGCGGATTCATTTTTTTTTGCCAGTGGTGGTGATGTAGAGGGACAAGCGACTACAGGGGGATGGTGAGTGGGTGGGCGAGCATAGGGGGAGGAGGATTCGCGTGATTGTTCCAACACCTCCACTCCTGTAGCTGGCCTAATTTAACAACCATCTTGACGTTTCATCCCACCTTCCCTACTTGCTGGATGGAGAATAGTCTAGATAAGGTGATTCGCACCTCACTGTCCAAAGAGCACCCGCATTTTGCCTAGCTAGGGTCAATCGTTCTGTTGTACATTCGTTCACTACACCTCTAAACTTAGGACACGGTGCATAGCACGCATATCCTCTGTGGTATGATTCGTCAGCCTCTGGAGGAACTCTGTTGGTTTTTGTCTATCATAGTCTCTTTGGTGTGTCAGGCATCACCACCTGCCACCACCGGCGCTTAAATCAATCACTAGGTAATGGAGATAGATAATCACCCCGATGGATCTCTCTCTCTCTCTCTCTCTCTCTGTGTGTGTGTGTGTTGCAGAATTTGCCGCTCTGTGTATATCTCTCTAGCCTCTCGTGCTTCCAAACACTACTAATATTGCTAGACCCTGCTTTGCATTTTGTTTTGTTTTGTTTTGTTTGCCCTCGGTACAGAAATCGTCCTTAGTTAGCCTCGAGATTTGAGAAGATTAGCGATCATTTTGACTAGGCGTCGACCTATGCAGCCATCATGGAGGATCCACGAGAATTCATTGAGGGGATTGCAAGAAGCAAAGGTTCATTCACCGAATCGTTTAGACAGCAAGCAGATGAGGAGGCAAGACAAGGACGCAGAGGAATGCTGCAAGCCATCCAGGGCGCTGAAGAAATCCGGGAGGATCTTTCGAAGGCGCTAAACATGTACTAGATCAATTTCCTTGCCCGATTCGAACTTCTCATAGTGTAGTGCTAACGTGTTTGCTAGCATATCCGCCGATTTATACACGAGCAGAGCTCGATTCCTCATGGAAGTCATACAAAATGCAGATGACAATCAGTATCTTGCGTCATCTACACCAACACTCTGTATCAATGTTACTCGTCGACTTGTCAAGATCGAGTGTAATGAAACAGGATTCACCGAGGCAAACGTCCAAGCTCTGTGCCGGACAGGACGGAGCTCCAAGCCTCCCGGCCAAGGCTACACAGGAGAGAAAGGTATCGGCTTCAAGTCGGTATTTAAGATTGCTAAAAGAGCACATGTACGCTCTCCGCCCTACTATTTCCAGCTAGATAGGGCTAGGATGCTCGGGATGATTACTCCTCAATGGGACGAAGAATATTTTGCAGCCCATTCGCAGGATTACCAGACTACAATCATTCTGGATCGAATCTGCGATGCTTCGACGAATTTTGCTGCTGCTCTAGAACTCGATATAGAGGCAATCCACCCTATGGTTATATTATTTCTCCGCCGGTTAGAGAGGCTGCAAATCACCCTACACCCATCTGCCTCCTTGCAAAATGAAGCCAGAATGTCAAGACGTTTTCGCCGCTACACCAATGATGCTTTATTCCCAGGAATCACGACTCTCGAGAACGAGGATACTGGGACAAAGGAGCATTTCTATAAGGTACAATACACGTCCGCTTTTAATGGAACAGAGGAACGTCGACCAAACTTGACTCAGACTGATATAGTGCTGGCTTTCCCTGTAGAGCTAGTCTCTAATACATGGACACCTAGACCGAAGCAGTTACACACATATGCATATCTTCCTCTTGGAAAATTTGGCTTTCAAGTAAGACCCACGGCGTAGGGAACCAAAACGTGCTTGCTTAATTTGATATCAGTTTATTGTACAAGCAGATTTTGTCACTACATCAAACCGCCAATCTGTAGACGAAGACAGTCCTTGGAATACTAATATTGCTAGAGCCATCCCGCAAGCGTTTGTCGATGCAGTTGCTGCTTTTAACAGGGTATTCCCCGACTCGGCGCAGTCAGCACAGCTGTCAAAGACTTGGCTAGTGTTCCTTGGAGTTACTTCCGCTGAGCCAAGTGAGTACTGGCGGAACATACGCAGAGGTATTGTGAAACGTCTAAAGAGACGTGAGGTCATCCAAACTCGATCTGGGAGCTATGCATCCCCGCCATCGTTAATGTTCTTGAGCTGGGCAAAGGACCGCGATGGAGAGCCCATATTTGGTTCGAACAACGGTTATGTCTCCTCGGCGTACCCGGCCTCTGTGCATGGAATCCTTGGCATTCTAGGAGTCGGCACCCCTGACTCGGAGTGGATTTCCACGGAGCTCCAAGATTTACAGCGTAGCGGCTCTCTTCATGACAGGAGTCGATCATCAGCATGGTACTCTGACCTTGCAAAAGTGATCCTCACACCAGGAAAATCCGCACGCCATCCTACATATAAATATGAGCTGCGCAAAATACCACTCATACCTCTTGTAGATGGTCTGTGGAGTGTTGCTCCCACAGTGTCTACTCCAATTTACTTCCCTCAGAGTCTAGGAGCAAGGATTCCGTCCGGATTGCCACTACTTTTGGTCGACGAGGCGGCATGCAAATGTAAACATCGGACAAAGCTGTTTGAGTTGCTGGGCGTGAAGTACTGCGATGCCAGCAATATTGTGAAGGAAATCGTTGGCTACCATACAAGATTTACAAGAGCCAACCATTCCGATATCGTGGGTCATGCCAAGTATCTTTATCATGCTAAAGATCAGTTAATAGGGAATGACCTGAAGAAAATATATTTTGCAATCGCTGAAAAAGGTTCGTTCCTCAAAGGATCCGACTTATATACAGATAGTCCGCCCTCAACAGAACTTTCCGAGCTATTTTCTGGGTATGGGGATGCTCGGTTTCTTCATCCTGATTACTTCCAAGACCTTCATGCTATAGAGAAGAGGCAGTTCATAGATTGGCTGAAATCCGAGGCGGACATTGCTACAGTGCCACGCCTAACAACGCAGTACGATGGGCTGCACGATGATTTCCGCTGGATTTTGGAGAACAGAAGTGATCGCGTATTAGATATCATACGCCGACATTGGGATGTCTATAGTTCTAAATTCACAAGCCAGATACAACGACAGTTTGCGCACCGCACCTTCCTCTGCCAAACCGGAAACCTAGTTCCCTTGCGCCAGAGCTTTATACCCCTCCCCGGTTTAGTGCAAAAGAGTCATGAATTGTGCGGTTCCGATTCCTGCTCTTTCTTAGTCTTATCCGGTTGTCTGCCAAGAGACTGGAGATTTCTTTCAACGTTTGATGTAGGGACAGAAGATAACCTTGACTTTTACCTGTGGATTCTGGAGCAACCCGGATTTAAGGTGAATCCTAGTGTTGAGAGAGCGAAGAGGCTCTATTCTGAGATACAGTCACGAGCAGGATCTAATGCAGAGAAAGTGAGCGTGAGGTGAGGATGTTAACCCCTCGCACTAACCAATGTCAATATGGCAGTTTGGATTCCCGACCACTGACTTATATAAATAGAAATTCATTCTGCAAAAATGTCATCGCCTTACCAGATAATACTTTTGTCTCTGCAGGGAACTGCGTTTACTACGCGCCTCGAGGCTTCCAAGCTAAGCCATCTCTATTGGCGATATATGGGAACGACCTATCTAATCTGTTCCAAAACATCCTATACATAAAGTTTGCCTCTCATACTGAGGCTCTTGAATATCTTTATCTGATTAGGTCCAACGTATCTACAACGATGCAAGCTGTATCGAGTGTGTACGAATACCTTCAAGTTTTTTGTCCAGCAATGTGAGCAATCGTTAGACTATTAGACTACTACATTACTAACATGCTGTAGAACAATCGATCCGAGGAATCGTATTATTGCTATACCATCTGAAACAGGATCGCTTGAGTGGAAGATGCCGTCTGAGTGCGTGTGGGATGACTCGGAATTCTCTCAAAACGAGCTACAACTTCGAAGCAAAATTGCGATGGAACAGATTATTAAGCAACATGCTCCCGCTGCTGCATCATTCTTCACTGCGATTATCAAGCTCCCAAACGCGGGAATCGATGAGCTACTTAGTGATCTCAGATTACTGCAGCAAGATGGAAGTGACGATTCGGCAACTGTATTCCGGCTGTACGAGAGAATCGAGGTGTATCGTCGCAGCTCGGTAGAAAAGATTAAGTGCGTTCCATAAGACTGACTCTGAAAGGTTTTCACTAACATAATTGCAGAGACGCTTTTCAAACTAAGCCCCTAGTGTTTCTTCGGGGGTATAATGGTAATCGTGGCCGCTGGCTAAAGCTCGAGGATTGTGTCTGGAGCCGGACGATTCTTCGCACTAAGTATGCCTTAATGAGCACACTTAACCAATATCGGAGTCTATTCCGAGATACTTTAGATGTGCCGAACGTGACACTGAAGATGTTGGTTCAGGGGTTCATCAGCACCAGTGATACACCTTGGGAATATAGCAAAGACTTGCTACTTGACATAAGTCGCAAAAGAGAGACAAATAATGAATTAAGGCTATTGCAAGGGGTGAAGTGCTGGCCCTGTCGTTTGCCAACTGGCGAACCAGCGTTCTGTGCAGTTGGAGATTTCTTCGTTAACGACCGGCAAAACCTCTTTGAAATTTTCAAAGACTCTCAAACTTTCTTAGATCTCGATTTTGATGATTCTCGAAGGGTTACAGACCTACTTCATAAGCTGGGTTGCGTTTCGTTTCTTTCGGAGCAAGTCAAAGTGAATACAGAAGCTCATCTGCCGCTTCAGAGTGACCATGAGATGTCACAAAACTACCAAAGACGTGCTGATGCTCTAAATAGGTATGTTACCCTATTTCAACCTAGTGGTGGAATCAGATTACTATCAACTGAAGATCGATTAACGGTAGCACAGGTACTTCGAGCACTACAAGTGCCGTTCTAAGTATTTCCTAAAGCCCTTGTTGGAGACCGTGAAGGTGTGGATAAGTCCGAACATCGAAACTCATTACCACCTAGCACGCGGATTGTCTCCGCAGATATTTACTGTAACGAGGGTCGAGGGAGGCTCTTCCGTACGAGTCAACGACACAAGCGATGACGCGAAGCCTGTTCTAGAGATCTATCTCTCTTCGGAACAAAAGAAGCGCGATTGTGCATTAGTGACCGACTTTCCGAAACAGCTCCTAGAAGCGCTTAAGGTTCGACCTTTTAATGCTGCAACAGAGCTTCATCAATATCTAGAGGTCCCATTGGAGTCGCTGAATATGCTGCTGGTTAGGAAAGGCATCATAGGAGAAATCCTGTCTTCATCTGCTAGCTCAGACACTTCTGAGAGTGATGAGATGAGTGATGATGAGGATCAATTGCAGTGGCGTGGACTGGTTGCCCCTTTGGCAACCCCTGAGCGACGCTCCGGTGTGACGCCTTTTGCAACACCATTGACTGAGTTGTCGAGACCCTCAGCAGTGGTAACTGGGCAATCTGTCCCATCTACACAATCGCCTCGGAATCCGGAGTTTATTTCCAGGATATTAGCAGTTGAAACTTCGTTCCGCAATCCCTTCTCACGGAGTGGCTTCCTAATACCTCCCGAGAGACCAGAAGAAGCGCCACCTACGGAGCCAGTTACCACTGCAGGTATATATAGCACAAGCAATCGTAGTCGAAATACAGATAGACTCCGGCAATTCGCTCAACATTCGCGCACCGGCCTAAATGCTTCAAGAAGTGGAACCAGCAGCGCCGTCAACACCCCAATTGCGGCAGCATTCGATATGACAGAATTAGGATCAGCTCTCGAGGATTCTCGGGCTTCGGTAGTTCCCGCCACCCTGGTGTCCGTTTGGAGTGCTAGGCGCCCACAAGCAAGGCTTATCCCAGATCGCAATCAAGAAGATAGGGCTCGGGATTTTGAAATCGGTTTCCTAGGAGAGCACTATGTAAGTGATCCTGTAACCTCTCCGATCGGACGGGTGGATTGACTGACTTGGCATCTAGGTGTTCACGGTTCTACGTGACCAGCTCAGGCTGCCCAATTTCAGTGGCCAGGTCCATTGGACGAGCTCATTGCGGTCTCGTGCCGGATTCAGCACCTGCCGCGACGGCCCCTCCGACTTTACCTACCCAGACACGGAGGGAGCTCTTACCCGTTACCTCCAACAAATGCTGTTTCCATACACGAAACCAACTTGGCTTGACACAGTCCTCAGCGACGGCAACAAGCCAACGTATCTCCTCGAAGTGAAAAGTACGCCATCTCGAAACCCCACGACTCGCTTCTTTATGAGTGGACATCAGCACGCTTTGGTATGTCTAATATAAACGCTCGCCTTACTTTACAAACGAGGATAACATGGAATTAATTGCTTACACTCACGCTAGGCAAAGCGCTTACAGGTAACGTCCACTCGACCGACGCAGATATATGTAATAGTTCGCATCTCAGGTCTAGACGCTCTAGAAGATGGTGCGACTCATAAACCGCAGTGGAGGGTGTACCTCGACCCGTATAGTCTCGGCGAACAAGGCGTCTTGGGCTTCTACGCGCCTACTTATACCGTGACCGCTGTTAGTTGAGTGCGGAGAAAGGGAGGCCGATGTAATGTACGCAGCATCAGTTAAATACAAGGAGATTCCGAGAAGGCCCTACTAGCATTTTATAGTTGCAAGTAGTCTACTACAGGATATGTTCTACATATGAGGTGTATTTACCACATACGACCATAGACTCAAGAGAATTGGGCATCCCGTCCGCTCTGCCATACACAAGCTTGAGATCGGTGGATTAGTAGTTGGGTGGGTGACCACCAGCGAATACCCACTGTTGTATGTTTCTTTTGCCTCATTATTTATTTTTTTGTTGCTTGTGTGGATAGTTGTCAATGGGTCAGCTCAGGTTAGGGGGATGCTCGGGTCGCCTACGTTCTATATCTAAGGCCCGAGGCTCATAACGGATATCCATCGGTATCCCCAACTAGTCACTTACCCGAATAAGTCCAACACTTTGTCTACCGATTCCTCCTGCACGACAAGACCACTTCTCCAGATCATGCTTGGCATTGAGCTTAACAGGTCTCAGGAGGTGCGGCATCTACCCCGCATCTACCCCACAACTTCAGCCCGCCAGCAAGGGTTGGGGAATGGAAATGGTTATCCCACTTCGAAGTGGGATAACCATTTCCTGTAGAGCCTAATACTCGAGTATATAAAGAGCGACATCCCACTATGATGATTCTAGCCTCGTTATCAGAATTTAGATCGCTTCTTTTGTTACAGGTTACTGGGTGAAGCTTGGTGGACTTTTTGCAGATATGTCGGCCTTAAATGCTGTGGAAGATAAAGCCGGGGAGGAAATTTTCAAAAATGACGATGGCGAGAAGAAGGATGGGTATAGGGTTGCGGAGGAGGATGTCTCTCTTGAGCAGAGACAGATGGAGGCGAGAATCATGTGAGTCCTTACTTTCTTCACTCTCAGATATCAAGAGCACCGCTAAAGTTCACGCAGGCGCAAGGTTGACTGGCGTCTAATCCCCATCCTCGGCATCCTCTACTCAGTATCAGGTCTCGACCGCGTCAATGTACTTTCCCTCTCTCTCTCTCTCCCTAACCTCCCAACCCCTCCCACTCAGCCCACATCACTAACAACCCACAGATCTCCAACGCCCGCGTGGCCGGCATGGACAAAGACCTCCATTTTAATATCGGCAACCGCTACAGCATCGCGCTCCTGGTCTTCTTCATCACCTACCTGCTCTTCGAGATGCCGTCCACGCTCATCATGCGCTACATCGGCCCGCGGGTGCAGCTGTCTGCTCTCGCTATGAGCTTCGGCGCCGTCATGCTTGGGATGGGGTTTGCGAATGATTGGCGTGTTATTGTGGTTTGTCGGATGCTGATTGGAATGTTTGAGGCAGGGTTTTTGCCTTGTTGCATGTACCTCCTCTCGTGCTGGTATATGCGCTATGAGGTGCAAAAACGCATGGCGATGTGGTATGTCGTCAACTTGTTCGTGTCGGCCTTTGGCAATATCCTTGCCTATGGAATTGTGAAACTAGATGGCGCGCACGGAATTGCGGGCTGGAGATGGATCTTCATCATTGAGGGAGCTCTAACAATCGGCGTTGCGATCATCGGATACTTCATCGTCCTCAACTTCCCCGACAGCATCCTCGCCTCAGGCAAGAATGGATACTTCACCCAAGCCGAGCTGGAGGTTGTCATGGATCGCGTAGAGCGTGACCGAGGCGACAGTTTACCCGATAAGTTGACGAAGGAGAAGTTCTTCAGGCATATCTCCTCGTGGCAGCTTTGGGTCTATGGCTTCATGTTTCTTTGCTGCTCGGCTCCGATTTATGCTTTTGCGTATTTTATTCAGACGATTTTGAAGACGATGGGGTATTCGACTGCAGTCGTGTTACTGTTGTGCGCGCCGCCCTATCTGTTCAGTGCGATTTGGACTGTTGCTGTTGCGTGGGCAGCGGACAAGACGAAGCTTCGGATGCCGTACATGGTCCTGAACGCGGTCATCACGCTCGTGGGGCTGCTGTTGACAGCATATTGCAAGGTGAGTCCCCATTCCGATTTGCTTTGCATCGACTAACAGAACAGAACAACGGCGTTCGCTACTTTGGCATCTTCCTTGGAGTATCAGGCTGCAACGGAAATCTCCCCACAATCATCGCGTTTCAGAGCAATAACGTTCGATCTGACAGCCGCCGCTCAGTTGGTTCCGGTATTCAATTCGCATTCGCCGCCATCGGGGGGATCTACGCTTCATGCACGTTCATACAGAAGGAAGGTATGAATTCACTATCTGATATGATGTAAAACTTGGATCTGACCTGATATAGCTCCTTCATACCCTACCGGAATATGGTGCGCCGTAGCCACCCAGTTTCTCCTCGCGATTTTGGTTGGAGTGATGACTCTGCACTTCAAACGTGTGAACAAGAAGGCTGATGAAGAGGGATTTGTCCTCCAGGAGGATGTCCATTTTAGACACACATATTGAGCCGGTCCTCAAGCTTAGTGCGATGTGTCTCTATTATACCATCCTATAATAACTCTCAAAATGTTTCCACTTCAAGGCTGCCAATAGGCGTAGAATGGAGAATTGTAGCCAATATTGAAAGGAGTAGGTGGATACAGCCAGTCGGTTAGGTGATGGATTTGCGGTCTCGGTTGAAATATCCAAGGTTGGTACGGTTGGTGCGCGGCTTCCCACCGTCTCAGTAAGAGTAACTTGTCTGTGTACCCTTTGCAGCAAGAAAACTAATATCTCCGTTAGCAGCACTATGCACAGTGTTAAGTCTCGCGTACTTTTGGAATACCTCCCCCACGTCCATGTGCTTGACTTTAGTGGCACTAGAGAGAGAACGTTGTTTAACTTAACTTAATGCATTCTGTTCTTTGGATGTTTTCTGCTTAAAGTAGCCTCGCGACTGTACTAGAACAGCTTGTCCTTCTTTAGAGAGTGTTTTCTGTCCTATAGTACTAAGAAAGTCCTTAAAAGTGAATGAAGAATGTTATAGATGGTAGACTGCAAAATGTAGACATTAGGGGAGCGTATCTTTTATACAATTTTCTAGCTCACCCTCGCTCACCTTCGCTCACCTTCGCTCACCTAGGTACTAGATTATCCGTAGCCATCTAAAGGCATAGTGCATTATGTTCATTACGTCTTAATACGAGATCCACTTCGTGCGTGTTAACGTGGCTGCCATTAGGTAGCTAAGGGGGACAACTAGATTATCGTAAGGCATCAAAAACTTAAGGGCGGTAACGCTTACCCACTAGTCTAAATGGCACCGTCCTGAGTATTAATCCACTTCAAGCTTGAGATCGGTAGATTAGTAGTTGGGTGGGTAACCACTAGCGAATACCCACTGTTGTATGTTTTTGCCATTTTTTTTTAGCCTTTTCGGAGTATCATAGCTAAATACTAATTAACAGTTTTGAGTTTGAATATCCATTAGTGTGCATGCTTGCACTTATAGTCCAATAACCGAATCACTATCACATACAACCATAGACTCACGAGAATTGGGCATCCCGTCCGCTCTGCCATACACAAGCTTGTAATTCAGTGAATTGATGCTCTCAATCATGCTGATAGGCATAGCGTGGAATATGTGCCCCTTGCCGCCTTAAGGGGTGAAGCGAGGGTGAGCAGGGTGAGCTGAGGGGAGAGCAAGGTGAGCGGGGTGAGCAGGGTGAGCGAGGAGAGGCGACGTAACAGTTTCACGTCAAGTTCGCGTTAATTTCCGTAAATAAAGTCTCGCGCCCTCACTAAATTGAGGGGCCGCGTATCCACGGATCCACCTAATATACGTGGACAACTGTTCTTCACGCCCACTCAAAATTGGAGCGCTTTGAGAAACTCGATCCAGTCAAAGATAGCTCAGGTCATTCTCATTTATTATTGGCAATAAACGCCGTACAGCTGTGATTCTGGCCCCAAGAATCATGCAGACTAAGGCACATATTCTGACGTATTGGGTGTAGTTTCGTACAGTAGAGTAGCTGGGAGATGGACTCACACGGTGACGTAGCAAAGTGACGTAGAAAATTGACATATCATATTTACTAAGCAAAGGCCACAGTATGATTATTAGAGAGATTTCTTCCATCTCGACCTTTGTTAACCTAATGTCGCCAATTCTATTTTCTTCATCACCCTTCTAAATTCATGCTTATAAGTTTAGCAACGAAACTAAACTTAATTACAAGGCCTAAGATTATCCCGTTTACATCAAAGGCCCTTTCTACATGCACCCTCTCATATATCTTGAAAATGCCGCCGAAAAAATCACCTGCTATTAACGGTAAACGCAAAGGCCCACCTTCAGCAGAATCAGCTCATAGTAACGAATCTCACAAAAAGCCAAAAGTCAACGATGACTCCATAAATCCTCTCTCAGCATCCCATCCCAAAGCACAAGAAGCGGAAAGAAATGGCATCACACTTCGAGCATTTTATGGGCCCGAGATGTCCAATACGCATGCTCTCGCGTACAAGAATGGCCAAATTGCTAGACCAATCGAAGTTCTAAATTCTGCACTTTTCGAAACCAAGCCGAAGCGGGAGCAGATCGAAGTTAGCAACGCAGTGGTCCATTGGTTCAGGTGTGATTTGCGGATGCGAGATAACAGGTCTCTCTATGCTGCGAGTAAGAAGGCGAGGGAGAACGGCGTTCCCTTAATCACCATGTACATCGTTAGTCAGCAGGATTTCGAGGCACATCTGGTGTCGCCTGCTAGAGTGGATTTCATATTGCGGACGCTAAGGGTCTTAAGGGAAGATCTAGCAAAGCTTGATATTCCACTTTATGTAGAGACTCTAGAGAAGAGAAAGAAGATTCCCGGGAGGATATTGGAGCTTGTAAAGGAATGGGGATCAGATCATTTATTTACTAATGCGGAGTATGAAGTCGATGAATTGAGAAGAGATGCAAGCCTAGTCAGAGAATGTCTAGAGATCGGGGTTGCAATGGACGTTCTGTCGGATACCTGTGTTGTGAAGCCTGGGGACCTAGTGAGTAAGTCCGGAACACAGTATTCTGTGTACACTCCATGGTATCGTGCTTGGGTTGCATATATCCATGAGAATCCTCTGTTGCTCGATCTTTCTGAAGCACCTAACAAGAATCTCAATGGCGCAAGGCAAAAATACCTCAAGCTATTCGAGAGCACCATACCCAACGAAGTCGAGCATAAAAAGCTAAGTGACGAAGAAACAGAGAGGTTTTGCTCTATGTGGCCAGCAGGAGAGCATGACGCACACAGGCGCCTTATAAAATTTATAGACGAACGAATTGGAGGGTACAAAGCACACAGGAACAATCTTTCAGAACAATCAACTTCGTCGCTTAGCGTCCACTTGGCTAGCGGCACCCTGAGTGCGAGAACAGCAGTTAGAATGGCGCGAGATCACAACCGTATCAAGAGGCTAGATGGTGGGGTTGAAGGTATTCTGACCTGGATCAGCGAGATTGCATGGCGAGACTTCTACAAGCATGTCTTAGCCCACTGGCCATATATCTGGTATGTGATTCTTACGTTTTTAAGGCATGTGTCTAACGGTTCTTAGTATGAATAAGCCATTTAAACTGGAGTACACTAACATAGAATGGGAATACAATCAAGATCAATTTGAAGCCTGGTCCAAAGGTCGGACAGGATACCCAGTAGTTGACGCAGCAATGCGCCAACTGAACAGCTGTGGTTGGATGCACAATCGCGGCCGGATGATCGCGGCATCCTTCCTAGCAAAGCATCTCCTTCTCGACTGGCGCATAGGTGAGAGGTATTTCATGGAGCACTTAATCGATGGAGATTTTGCCTCGAACAACGGGGGCTGGGGATTTAGTGCCTCGACAGGAGTTGATCCTCAGCCATATTTTAGAATCTTCAACCCCCTCTTGCAGAGCGAAAAATTCGACCCCGAAGGAGAATATATCAAGAGATGGGTTCCCGAGCTAAGGGGTATCGCGGGCAAGGCAATTCATGATCCGTATGATAGGGGAAAGGGAGCTGAGGCGAAAAAGTGCGGGTACCCGGAGCGGATAGTGGATCACAAGGAGAGTAGGGACCGGTGTTTAGCTAGGTATAAAGAGGGCTTGGGACGAAAGAGCTACTCCTAAATACTCCAGAGTGCTCCTTTAAGAAAATGATGTTTCATTGTTGCCCTTGCGCCTGATTTGCTAAGGGTCTGCTTTTATGACGAAGCCGTTGCGTCATCCACCTCCCTCCTCTAAAAAAGTGTCACATTCCGCAATTCACCTCCTACAAAACCCCCTCACACCTTCCCTTCAAAGGAACTCCCCCCTCGTGGAATCCTCTGTACATACACACACACAAAACAATGGCAACTGAACTCCCCGTTCTCGGCGCCACTGCCAACAAAGGCGCTAATGGCTCCACCACCGACTCCTTCACCGTAAAGACCAGCCCGGCCCGTATGTTGCAGGGTAGCGTCATTATGGACGTCGTCGACGCAGCTCTACTATTATGAGAGCTGGTTTGAAGGCGGGGTCGTTACTCATTGTGGTGGTGGTGGTGGTGATGTTGTTGTTGATAGCTGGCGGGGTTTTTGGTGGGGTAAAGGGTGGTAACGCGCGGTGAGACTGCTGATGGATGCGATGGATGTGTGGGGTTTATAGTTTTCAATAGGTGTAATTAAATGGGTGGTGTGATATGAACGTTACTCTGCGGAATTTATCTTGCTCCCTAGGCTGCGTCACGGGGGACTGACCCTATCAGTTGACCGACCCCAGACCAGACCATGGTCTGGCCTAGTCTCAAAATTTAGGACCGGACCGTAGTCTAGCGTGAGTTACAGTCTAAAGCCTCTAACTCACGGTCCTCGAATGGTCTGCTAAGTAAACCGTTTAATAGATAGGAGATTATGTACATAGCTTAAATTGTATGTAAATCCCTAATTACTACAATTAGTCTCTTAGTGCACTAGAACAGAAGCTTCGTAGTAAATGCAGTATGTAAAGTAAATAGATTAATTGAATTTCTACTCTATGTTATACGCCTACGTATTCTACTTATACGGGAAGCCGCGAAACCCTGACATGATAAGGGCTATTCAGCTTTAGCTGCGAAGGATTTCGTGGCTTGCATAAGGCCTACACCCACGGAGCTTCCGAACCAACCAGGGAGTCGGACTTTACGCCGGAGAAATCCTCCGGTTTCAGGGCCAATAGCCCAGCGATCCTGGCGCCTACGTCTTTCCCCCTTCAACATACTTATGCCACCATAGTTAATAAAGTCGCTCTTGGCCCCTGCGTGCGGCTGAGGTTGCTGCAAGGAGTCTATTATAGGAAATGAGCTCCCAATGCCTGCTAGACAATGATTATGAAGCAGCCTACTTACCCTTTTAAAGGGCAGTGGCACCGGGTGCCTACGACTGTAAATTTTTGTCTTGACTTAGCTCGAGAACTCTAGCACTCAATCTCCGTGATTAGCATGGAGCTGTCTAGAAGCGAAAAAGATGCCACGGTTTACGACACAAAACCTCATCTTTTATCAGTCGAAGAGAACGATGACCAGTGGATTCACCGCCCTCCGCTTCATGTTCCGTTAGATGGGGGAGCGCTACCTTCGTTAGATTCGAGTGCAACCAGCTATCGCTTTGAGCGATATATATTTCGGGCTGTTCTCAACGCTCTTGGCCCCATCATCGTTACGCTGTTCTACTTTCTTATTCTAAGGTATTATCTGTGGGAGCCCGCTGAGAATGGTATCATCCCCTCTCGCCCTGTGAATTCTAGGGGCGTTTTCTTTGCCTGGCTCATTCTCAGTATTTTCGTCCTCGACTGGGCAAAGTCTGGCCTCGCCGGGTTTGAGGCGGCGGCTCTTATGAAACCAGAATATGCACCGTTAGACGGTCGCAAGTTCATGTGGCATATCGACCGCGGCTGGGGCTCTTTAAGCAGTTGGTGGCAGGTTTTGCTCCTCACGTTTCGATATGTCTACAAGAAGATGCGTGCTGGCAAGGAACCGGTGGAGTGGGAAGGGCCCGGGCTACTCTGGTTCTACCTGGCTTTTTGCAGCTTTTTGTTCTACGCGGTTGTGCCACTCTCTGGGCTATCCATGGAGCCTACGGAGGCCCTGCAACTGGCCAAACGTGCCATTGCGATCTCGGGCACCAACCAGACTACGTTCCAAATGCAGCCGTCGAATGCTGTCGCTGATTTGGCCAGTTATAGCTGGCGACAAGGTCGTCCGACAACCCCGGAAGGAGCTACTATTCTTTACGCTCCCGATGGTACCCCAGATGTCAGCAGTACATTTTACGAAGATATGATCCAGTCGGACTATCAGAGTCGCCTGCTGGATAACTCTGGCAGTCTCAACAGTACGATCACTTTCTTCTCCGGTCCCGAAGTTAGTGAACGAGCGCATGGCAGGGCATGGGGAATGCTGACAAGTATTTCCTGTATGCCTGTCCATCCCTATAGGGACCTCGAGCTTCTCAGTGTCACGGCTATTAATAAATGGAGTAGTCCTGTTTGGACTACGACATCCAAGGACTATGTTAATGGAACTTCTGGGCCTTACGCCGCGAGCGGATTCGAACCCGTGCATTTTGCGGAGGGGACAGGTCTAGGCTTGAAGTACCAATATCTGATGGCGAGCAATCTGGGCATATTTGCCGGCCTCGCCAGGTATGACAACGAGACCCGCCTGCCCGTTCTAGGTGCGATAGAATTGGTTATGTGGCAGGCATTCGACACGATAGTTGGCTATATACCCGACGAGACATTCAAAAACATGTCATCTCACCCCCTAGTTGAGTCTTCCTTCTCAAGCCGAGATAACAAGACATACCTAGGCTACGGTGTTCGCTGCTCTGTGAACTCAACAGTCGGCGCAGCCACTATCTCAGCAGTGACAAATACCTTTACAGACTTCAAGACCCAAGTAGCTAGTCTGAAGGCTACTCGTGTTGGAGCGCAAATCACCACAACCTCAGGAGTAATGGGACTACAATCCCTGGTCTTCTCCGCATTCACATCAGTCCTCCTCGGCTACCAAGGCTTCCCCAAATGCTCCTCCTTCTCCGTCTTCTGCACCGGCCCCATCGGCGCCAACCTAGCCACCAACGGAATCCCCTCTTTCGCACCAATCCAAAAATCCCCCCCCGGCTCCGAAAGCGAATACACCGGCGGGCTGATGCAGTACCCCTCCATCTCGCCCGAGCGCATGAACCTAGCAATGTACAAGCTCTTCGGCGAGCTCTCCATGGGCGTCATGTCCACCGGCCCTGGCAACTGGACGTCCACCCCCAACGCGACGTCGGATCTAGGCCTTGTCGGCCTCGAGCCCGCACACGACATCGAGCAGGGCCGTGTGCCGTATAGGGTGGTGCTCGTGCTCCTCCTTCTGTGGGCTGTCGTCACTGTTCTTCCGCAGCTGCTGCTGCCGGGGTTACTGGTTGAGCGCCGCTGGGGCGAAAAACTGGATGGCTTTACGATGTTTAGGTTTGGTGCTGAGTGGCGAGATAGCGTGCATAGTTTGCGGTCGAGGGAGCTGGGTGGACCGGGCGCGGCGGCTTTGGGCGAGATTCCGGGGATGATTGGGGATATGAGGGCTGGGGAGATGGAGACGGGGTTTGTGGGGTTGAGTAGGGAGAAGGCGAAGTTGAGGAGGGTGTATAGCTATGCTAGGTAGAGGGGTTGATATATGGAAGATATTAATGGTATATAATCCAATTGCTAGAGCCGTCGGGTGTCAATACTACCGAAGTATAGGAACGGGTTCACAAGAACCAGTCTCTTACTCGGACTGAAGACAGTTCGGTCTAACAGATCACATCCTCCCTTTCCTAGTAGGTAGGTAGGTAGGTGACTACTAGCAAATACCTACTGTTGTATGTTTTTATCTTATGGCGAAATGCAAATAAATAACTATGTTCTACGGTTTATTTATATTCTAGCCTATTTCGAACGAAGATACCGATATAGCTATGATATAGAGCTATTTCCATCCCTCCAAAAGCAGAACCTCAGCCATGCATTCCAGCTATAATCCTCATAACCTAGCGCCCCAGCAACACCAGCAACACCAGCAATTAAAACTCCCACCCATCATATATACCCCCCAAACCCTCAGTTCAACAACACTTCCCCAACCACACCCCCAGCAACCACCTCCACCACCTCCACCACCTCCACCACCTCCCCAGCTTTCTCCCTCCTCCTCTTTTCAGCCCAAACCCCCAACTCCCTCCAAATCTTCTCCTTCTCCGCCTGCGTCGGGTTCGCCGCAAGCCCGCTCGTAGTCGTCGCCACAAAGACCCTCGCACCCTTCCACACCTCCCCCTCCTCCCCCTCCTCCTTCAAACCATCAGGCTTCCCAATCGCCTCACTATCATCCTGCCATCCATACCTAAACTCCTCTTTCTTAATCGCCCTCCCATGCCTCACCCTCCAAATGCTCTCCCAAATACTTTTCCCGACAATACACACCGCTTCCGGTTTGAACATCCGCATCTTCTCTTCAAGCACCGCTACACTGTCGTCCATCTCCTGCTTACTCAACTCCGCACCATTGCGTGTTGGGCGAGCAACGATATTCGTATTCCCCAAACTGTAAAGCGCAGGTAAACTCCTATCCTCAACCGGCTTCATCAACCGCGTAGTGAGTCCTGAGGAGTAAAGCAGTTTCCAGAACCGGTTGGAGGGGTGTGAGTACGCGTGCCCATCGGTAGCGGTGCGGAGGCCGGGGTTGAGACCGACGAAGGCGCATATGAGATTTGGCTCGAGGATGTCGACTAGTTCGTTGAGGTGGGCGTATTTGGAAGGGTGGGCATAGCCGGCGGGGGTGCGGGAACGGGATTTTTTGCTTGGAGAGGAGGAGAGGGAGGGAGTGTTTGTTCCTCGCTTTCGGGGAGGGGAGGGGGAAGCGGAGGGCTCGATTTTGACAACTGAGGTCTGAGAGAGGGAATTGGATGCCTCGACTTTGGGAGTGAGACTCCGAGGACTGCGGCGGAGGGTTTGAGTCGCAGGAGCCTCGAAAGCGAAGGAGGAGAGGTTGAGACGGCCTTTGAAGCTTGGTGAGGAGACGGGGATTGCCTCGAGAGTGGTATCCTCTGTTTTGAGAGTGAGGATTTTGGTTGCTGCCATGGTGATGGGTGTGGGGGGGTTGAGAATCCCGAGGCTGAAGATTTGAGGATTGAAGTTTAAGACTCGAGTCAGTGGTGTTACTATCGTCGCTGGCGCTGAAAATGATACCAGGGACTGGTTAAATGGCTTGAGACATGATAATGGGCTGTTAAACTTTAGATATATATGAACACAAGCCGCCTGACACCGTTGATGAGGTTGAAAAGGACCACAGGCAGACAATGCCTCAATATTACAAGCCACAGTGGAACTCGACTACTCATATGCAACTGTATTAGTCCGAATCATACCATGGTAGCCTTGCAGCCTTGTCAGGAGATGGTCTCTCACCGCCTAGAGATTTGAATCGGCAGAATAAAGGAGAAGCCCATCGCAAGCCAAGAGTCCACTAGAGCCACCCACTAGAACCGTGCACAACCCACTAAAAATCCAGGATGCAAGTGCCTCGACTGCCCTAAAATATCCCCCCAATACTGCCCGGAACTGCCCCTGTAACCCCCTAACATCCCCTGTAGAGATTTTCGTGTTATTTGCTGCGGTCGGTACACGGCAGATGCGTCTAATACGAGCATAATTGCCCCTCCAACTACGTACCCCCTACATAAAAATGGTCCAACCACTCCATAAAATAAACAATAAACACAAACCACAACCACAAACTTGGCTGCTGATTTTTATTTTTAGCACACAGTAATAAGATACTATAGAGATCCTCAATGTGGGCGGCTTCATCGAATCAGATCCTCCCGTGTTGTCCCGCACTGGCACTTTCCTTGCCTCTATCCCACCTATCCCACATATCCCACTCCCGATTCTCCAATAAAGTGGTTCACACTCCGCCCTTGTCCGGCATGGATCTTCGTTCGTGTAAGAGCGTCACCCCGCCAGCCAAGCCCCACCGCCTCAACTGGAACACGAAGAGAGGGAACGGGTGAGGGGGGGCAAGGGGGGCGGTGGACTCAAATGAATTGAACAGGAGGCCATGACGACTCTCTTTCCAAGCTTTATAAACACCCATTGACCACCACCAACTTTCTTTATCCCATTCATTCCCTCTCCATATCCCATTGTACACCTCAAGCTTCAAAGCTTCAAAGCTACCAACCAACCTCTCCCACCCTCCCACCTTCCACAACCCCCCCAACAACAAAACCACCACCACCCACCATGGAAGCCGCCCAAACCCTCCTCCACAAGCTCACCAGCTCCTCCCCCTCCTCCCCCCCCCAACCCACCGCCACCGAGCTCCAGCAGCTCCGCGACACCTACGAGCGCGCCTCGCAATCCCACGTCTTCGCCTTCTACGACACCCTCACCCCCACCGAGCAAGCGACCCTCTACGCCCAGCTCTCGCAATTCGACCCCGCGCGCATCAACGAGATCACCGACCGCGCCCTCAACCCGCCGAAGGTAGCTGAAGATGCACCACACGCGGGTCTCGAGCCGCTCCCCGAAAGCGCTACAGCCAGCATTCTCGACTCCGCACCCGAAGATCTGCAGTCCTGGAATGACGCCGGGCTGGACCTGATCGCTGCCGGGAAAGTGGCTGTGCTCCTCCTCGCTGGGGGGCAGGGGACAAGACTCGGCAGCTCCGCGCCAAAGGGATGTTACGACATTGGACTCCCTTCTAAGAAATCCCTCTTCCAGATCCAAGGTGAGCGCATCCGCAAGATCCAGCGCCTGGCCGAGAAGAAATCCGGCGCCGCGATCGGCTCCGTCACCGTGCCCTGGTACGTGATGACCTCCGGCCCGACGCGGGGGCCAACAGAGGCGTATTTCCAGGAGCACGAGTACTTTGGGTTGAAGAAGGAGAATGTGCATATCTTCGAGCAGGGCGTGCTGCCGTGCATCTCTAACGAGGGGAAGATCCTGTTAGAATCTAAGGGCCGTGTTGCGGTTGCGCCGAATGGGAATGGTGGGATTTACGAGGCGCTTGTGACGTCTAATATCACGGCTGATATGAGGGAGAGGGGGATTGAACATATCCACGCGTATTGTGTTGATAACTGCCTCGCCAAGGTCGCAGACCCAGTATTCATCGGTTTTTCGGCCTCAAAGAACGTTTCCATCGCCACGAAGGTCGTGCGTAAACGCAACGCCACCGAGTCCGTCGGCCTCATCCTCCTCAAGAACGGCAAGCCAGACGTAGTCGAGTACTCCGAGATCGACACCGCGACCGCCGAGGCAAAGGACCCCAAGCAACCCGACGTGCTGAAATTCCGCGCCGCAAACATCGTAAACCACTACTACTCCTTCGCCTTCCTCGAAACCATCCCCGCCTGGTCGGCGCAGCTCCCTCACCACGTCGCGCGCAAGAAGATCCCCTTCGTCGACCCTACCAGCGGCGAGACCACCAAGCCGGAGAAACCGAATGGGATTAAACTCGAGATGTTCATCTTTGACGTGTTCCCCCTCCTCGACTTGGAGAAGTTCGCGTGTATGGAGGTGAGGAGGGAGGATGAGTTTAGTCCGCTTAAGAATGCGAGGGGAACGGGGGAGGATGATCCGGATACTAGCAGGAGGGATGTGATGGCGCAGGGAGAGAGGTGGGTGAGGGAGGCGGGGGGGGTGGTGGTGTCAGAGGGGGAGAAGAAGGGGGTTGAGATTTCGCCGTTGGTGAGTTATGGGGGAGAGGGGCTGGAGAAGTTGAAGGGGACGGAGATTGTGGCGCCGGCGGTGTTGGAGAAGGAGTTGGAGTAGGGAGGGGCTGCGAGGAGGGGAGTCTTGGTGGGGAGTGTAAAAGGGAATAGTCAGTTTAGGCGTCAGAGTGAGGCTTTGCCTGTAGTTATGTCTGGGCTAGAGAAAAGCAGTAGAAATATGTTATTTGTTCTCCTCACTTAGTCGCACTTGATTCCTGTGAATAACCATGAACTTCTATTCCAACTCGGAGTGACTGGCCTATCGATTGCAGCTCCGAGTGACTGAATACCTTTTATTTTAATTATGGCTACTGTAATCGCCGCTGTTTTGCACAGTTTCTCTAGACATACATATACGCCCAATCCACACAGTCGAGAGAGGGGGGGGGTATACGATATGCGGGAGTGTTCAAAGTGTCTGCCTGTTCGTCGTTACTGGGGGCGCTGGGGCACTGGGTTATCTCACTCATAGCTAGAATTGCAATTAAACTTTAGCATTTTTATAGGTTTTACTATGGATGGATCGAAAAAGAGGGTCTATTCTTGGTATATATCATATATCATATATTGGGTATATCTCGATTTAAATAACAACAAGCTAGAATACAAAAAACAACCCCCCCCCCCCCCCGGAACAAAAATCCCCATAACCACCGCGCACGCGACCAAAGTCGATCCCCCCCCCCGCCGCACGACCAGAATATCAAAAAATCCGTACTATTATCGTCTTAGCGAGGACGGTACCAACGATGCGACCACGCATCCCTCTGCTCATCAAGCTGGTATGTGTCCGAAACCCTTCGTTGCGCCGTGGTGTTTGCACCCCGAGACGATGATGCGAGATCATAGCCTGGGGGGGGCAACCACCGCTGCGTCCAATGAGTGGGACAGATGCTGGGTTGGAGAGATGGGAGGGTGTGTGTGTGCGTCGGCAGGCGCCTTCTAGGCCAAGACTGTAGGGAAGGGCTTTGATGTAATCGTGGAGGGAGGAGGGGGGAGGGCTGTTGAGGGGATGCTGCGATTCTCCGTTGGTATGGAGCAGTTGAGGGTGTGTGGGTTTGATATATTCCTGGGTCTGTTAGTACGAAGCATGTGGATGATATGGTGGAGGGGGATGAAGCATACCAACAGCATGCTCAAAGATATACTATTCCTGGCGAACACGTCCAACTGCCCATATCTCGGGGGTATATCCTCACTCGGGCGACTTGTATAGTAAAGAGAGCGGTTTGCACAAAACCCACCTCTTCACTGTACAGCCAGCCTCAAAGAACAGAGCTCAAACCAACCCCAGCTGAGATAGAGACATCTGCCCTGTCGGTGCTGTAACATCACACAGTTCGGAGAGTATAAACGTCCCACATATCCGACTATTCGGCAATACTCGGATAATAGGATATTCACTCCCTGAGACCATATGGAATTGAGACACAAGCGTGGTGACTCCTCTATTCCAGCTGGGATTGGGATGCCAGGAGATCATCGTGAGAGTTTGCAAATGCGCCCGCTTGTTTCTGGGAGTCTCAACAGCGGACTACGAACTATTTGTAGACCGGTCTCAACTGTTCGAAGCGAACTGCTCGACCTTGATCGCTGATGGGTGAAGGGAGCGGTGTGGAAGTCATAAACAACAGGTCGACTTACTTGGGAAGCTGCATGTCAGTGCTTCCAACGCCATGAATGTAACACAACCAACCTACTGGATCACCTCCTCCGACCTGTAGTCCAATGCGCCATGCCATCTCCTCGGGCCTATGGTCTCAATCCCAATGTTGCTTACCGTACATACATCACAAACGGCACCAATTCTCACAACAATCCTCCTCGCAGGATCCCTCCCAACTGAGTAGCTACCGCCGCCGCCCTCTCCACTAACCCTCACCACCCAGCGCAACACGTTCAGCCCCTCCAGCACCTGTCACCGAAGCTTATTGCCAGCGCGACGTCAGGCTGACAAGGCATAACAGGTGTCTAACCAGTCCTGGCTGGCTGCGGATCAGTGGCTGGTGATTGTGGAGATGGGCTCGGGCTTTCGTATGGGCGAGTGATGCGGGCTGAAGGTGGGGTCGAAGGCTAATGGCCGGCCAGGGGAAATGAGGGTGGGTGGTGTTGGGATTTGGCCGGTTGGTTGTGGCGGTTGTTAGAGCCCAGTAATATCAATCGCTATAGTGCTGCTGGACCACATGTTTCTCCATGTGGTAGGAGGTTTGTCGTACTCTTGTTGTTGTACTGTTCCTGGCTCGGTCTTTGTTTGCGCTGCTTTCGTGCGTGGAATGGTCGTACTGTGGACCCTCTGGGAACGGAAACTTGGCATCCCATCATTCCAGTACAGTAATAGTTGAAGGAGCAGTCAGGCTGTGCGTGAAGTTAGTTAATTCCAGCCTTGTAGCCAGGCACAATCGGGCATTATATCCGGTAAGATCATATGAATATCCCTGGCCGAAGATGGTAATAAGGATCCTACGGCGGAGTAAGAAACAGTAAGAAACAGTACTACAACAGTTGAGAATATCCGCTATACCCGTATTGGTCACTAGCGCATATGCCAACTCTCTGTGGCTGTGTGAACTAGACTCAATTAGGTATAGCGTCATGCACCAAGATTTGATCGCGGCAGGAATGACACATTACCCCCGACCGAACCTTGCTTTACTTCGCCTCCGACGGCTTCCATCGTATCCCGTACTAAAAGGGTGCCTGTGCCGGAAAACCCGACTCATCTGAAAGTAAAACAAACAACTACACACAACGAAAACTGTCATACACATAGATATACAGTACATCCCCTACAAAAAGTCGCGCTACCCTACTGCGCCAAGAAAGGAGATCATCTTATTGCGCATAAGAAGACTGTTGTTTTAGTCGTACGGTTCTTATTTTATTCAGCGACGTCAAGATGAAGTTCTCCGCAGCACTCATATTATCGATCGCGCTTTCGTCGACGGCAAATGCGCTGGTTCTGCGCGCGGAGCTGGTGGTCAGGGATAGCGAGGCGACAGTCCAGCAATTAGAGGTCCGTGAGGC
This sequence comes from Pseudogymnoascus verrucosus, assembly GCF_001662655.1. NCBI lineage: Eukaryota > Fungi > Ascomycota > Leotiomycetes > Thelebolales > Thelebolaceae > Pseudogymnoascus > Pseudogymnoascus verrucosus. Next base: position 60,443 of record NW_017263708.1, read on the forward strand.
CGAGGGCACCTTCGATGCGCCCGAGGAGCTGTGGAAGCGCAAGGGAGGCGGCGGCGGCGGTGGTCGTGGTGGTGGAAGCAGTGGAGGCAGCAGTGGAGGCAGCAGTGGAGGCAGCAGTGGAGGGAGCAGCGGAGGCAGCAGCGGAGGAACAAGTGGAGGAAGAACTGGGGGTACCGGAACCAGCAGCGGCGGAACAAGCAGTGGAGGAACCAGTAGTGCAGGACGAGGAGGTAGGTTTTCACCATCTTCATCTAGACCCAAGTCAGGATCAAAGCCACGCCCGAAGTCCAAACCCCGTCCGAAGACCGGTTCACGTCCCGATTCCAAATCACGCCCAGACTCCAAACGCCCTGGATCCAAACCGCGTCCTCGTATGAGGCCCCAAACACCCGTTTGACAGCGTCGCGTGCGAGTTCATGAGTTGTTTCTATGGCATTCCTATATCGTTTTTCTTTATGTTTCTGTGGCAGTCCTTACTCCATGAGTGGAGGACATGAAACTAGCACTTTGGCGATCCTTGGCGGCCTTGGTTTCTCTTACGGACAATCACTAACTTCCAATAGGCTTAGGCTCATCTTCGTCTTCAGCAGGCGGACAAACCAGGACTGGATCAGGACCAAGTCCAGCCTACGGTGGTGGCGGATTCTACGGCGGCGGCGCTGCGGTGCCATATAGAACTGGAGCGGCGACGAGGAGTGGCATTTCCCCTGTCCTCCTTGGTGTTGGTGTCGGTCTTGGAGCCGGAGTACTCCTCTATGGTCTCGCTGGCTCGTGGCACCACCCCGTCTACTCGTACCCATACAAGAACTCCTGGACCTTCTACAACATCACCGTCGACGCCAACCAGACGAAGCCGGTCCAGTGCCTTTGCGAAGAGTACTCTGAGTGCGGCTGCGACGACAACAACGACGCCCAGTACCAGAAGGATATCCTGGGCAACGGCAGCTATGCAGCCCTCAACAAGAGTGTGGTCTCCGTCGCCGATGTCTCGGGAAAGAGCACCATTATCCTGAATGGCACCCTTCCCAACGGCACAACCGCTGCTGGAGGCACTGAGGAGGCTGATGGCTCTACCGATTCCTCTTCTGGCAGCAGCACTACTGTCACCGACGGTGCATTCAGTCTCACGCACGGCATGATGCAGTCCGGCGTCTATTGGATCATGGCGGCTGCGGTCGGCTCCGCAGTCTTCCTGGCTTAAATACCCTTGGGTCTATATCTTGACCTGTTAATATGAGTTGGGAACATTCTACCCTTGTATTCTAAGCGACGACTTATGCGATTATCCGTTTGGCTAGGCGGTTTGGACAGACTTGCGGCAACCTTATATGCATCGAAGGCCCTCGATTAGGGGGCTTTTTATCAGAATAGCGGGCTGCTGTGCTTTTTATGGCGTTTATGGGACTCGACTATGGTCGCTGTAAATATTGGAATAGGTATCAATAACTACCTATGCGGATGCTATTAGACCGAATCAATCATGATTGTTGCGCTCGTTCTTATAATCTAGAATATATATTCACATATTTATCACTCTCTTCAATCTTCACCACAATTTTAGAGTAGATGCTTCAACAGTACCTCATAATTTCAGCTCTGTCATAAACGGCCGAACTAGTCATGTGACGACCAGGCCCTGCCTTGTGGCGACTAACTCGTGGGGTTGAGGGTCCGTGCATTCGCGGACCACCGAAAGCTCTAGAAGTACATGGGCTGCATGGTGATAATATTGATATCTTGCACCTCCATCATCACTTCTTTATACCTCCGAAACGATTCCGCAAGAACGAACAGCTTCTTGACCACCTAATATTATTCTAATCCCAACCCATTAATTATACCATAAACGTCAAATTCATCATGAGCGCAGACGAGCTCAAGGCTTTGGGGAACAAGGCAATTGCGGAGAAGAATTTCGACGAGGCTGTGTAAGTTTTACTTCTTCCTGAGCCTGGCCCCATGACTTCACGGGACCCAGACTCCCCCCGTTGCCAGTTTCTCCGCACGCGTAGGATTCCTCAAGACCCAGCTAGCTGACTTGCCAAACAGTGAGAAATTCACCGAAGCCATCGCCATCGAGCCAACCAACCACATTCTCTACTCAAACCGCTCGGCCGCGTACGCCTCAAAGAAGGATTACGAGCACGCCCTCGAGGATGCCACCAAAGTCACAGAGATCAAGCCAGACTGGGCAAAGGGATGGGGACGCAAGGGTGCTGCTATGCACGGTCTTGGAGACCTCTTGGGGGCGCACGATGCGTACGAGGAGGGGCTGAAGTTGGATCCGGCTAATGCACAGAACAAGAATGGGTTGGCGTCGGTAAACAAGGCCATTGATGCTGAGGCTAAGGAGGGTATGTGAAGAAATGCGATCTAGACGAGAATATGTGTACTGACGAGTGTAGATGGTGTTACAGGCGACCCAACTGGTGGACTGGGCAACATGTTCAACGATCCCCAGCTCCTCCAGAAGCTTTCTGCGAACCCAAAGACTGCGCCGTTCCTCGCGGACCCAGCGTTCATGTACAAGCTCAACCAGATCAAGTCCCAGCCCAGCATGTCGCAAGACCTGTTCAGCGACCCAAGGATGATCCAAGTCCTCGGTGTCCTCATGGGTGTTGACATGGACATGATGGGAGGTGGCGGCGCCGCCGGCCAAGCCGGCCCTGGCGCCAGAGAGGCCGAGGAGGACGTCCCCATGACCGACGCCCGCCCAACCAAGTCCGCGCCCGCCCCAGCCCCCGAGCCCGAGCCAGTTGTGGAGGAGGACGAGGAAGCCATCGCCAAGAAGGCAGCCAAGGAGGAAGCCGACAAGGAGAAGGCCCTCGGGACCGCCGAGTACAAGAAGCGCAACTTCGACGACGCCGTAGCCCACTACACCAAGGCGTGGGAGCTACACAAGGACATCACGTACCTCAACAACGTCGGCGCGGCCAAGTTTGAGAAGGGCGACTACGAGGGCGCCATCGCGGCGTGCAAGGAGGCCGTCGAGTACGGCCGCGAGGTCTACGCCGACTTCAAGATGATCGCCAAGTCGTACGCGCGCATCGGCTCCTCGTACGAGAAGCAGGGCGACTACGTCCAGGCCATCGCCAACTTCCAGAAGTCCCTCACCGAACACCGCACCCCGGATGTCGTGAACAAGCTCCGCGCCGCCGAGAAGACTAAGATCGACACCGCGAAGAAGGCGTACATCGACCCCGCCAAGGCCGAGGAGGCGCGCGAGCTCGGAAACGCAAAGTTCAAGGAGAGCGACTGGCCTGCTGCTGTCGCGGCGTATACGGAGATGACGAAGCGTGCCCCTGAGGACCCGAGGGGTTACTCGAATCGCGCGGCGGCGTTTATGAAGTTGCTTGAGTTCCCGTCGGCGCTGGATGACTGCGATCAGGCTATCAAGCGTGATCCGAAGTTCATCCGTGCGTACCTGAGGAAGGCGCAGGCCTACTTTGGTATGAGGGATTATAGCAAGTGTCTTGATATGTGTGAGTTGGCTACGGGCGTGGATGAGTCGGGCGCGAATAAGAGGGAGATTGATCAGCAGCAGCAGAAGGCGCTGCAGGCTATGTATGCCACGAGGGATGGGGAGACGGAGCAGCAGACTAAGGAGAGGATTCAGAAGGATCCTGAGGTAAGATAAACCCACTCCATGCCTGGAAACTTGACAATGCTAATGATGGTGCTATAGATCATGGCAATCATGTCCGACCCGGTCATGAACAGCATTCTCCAGCAGGCCCAGAACGACCCCTCGGCGCTGCAGGAGCACATGAAGAACCCGGCGATCCGCGCGAAGATCACTAAGCTCACTTATGCGGGTGTTATCCGTATGGGAAGGTAAGTGGGTTGAGTTCTGACGTAGCCAAGCCAAAGGTTTGTTGGTAGCTAGTGGTGGGGATGATGGATATGAAGATTGGAATAGGAGATTGGATGGATAGGGGCAAAGGGCGTTTGTATTCTACATAACTACTCGTTGCTGATTAGCGAAATGTGATGATTGCATGCTATTTTTTGTGCCTGTATGGCTGTTCTGGGGGTATAGGTTTGCTCTCGTATTGTAGGAGTGCTATGGTTGTGATTTAGGCAGCTTCATCCCATGGAGAAACACTGCTGCAGCAGTGGCTGGACTAGTTGATGCGCTTGTAGTTGATATATAGGACTTTACGGGATCTGATTGCGGAGTTGGGTGGTGTCAGGTTGATGCTTGGGTGAGAATAGGCGCCGGCGAGAAGAGGCCGCGGTGACAATAGTTGGTGGTGGCGGTGAGAATACGCGGCGGCAAAAAAGCAGGCTGGGGTGCAAATGTGGGCTAGCCATTGTGAAGCTAGAGGGTTCCAGAAACATTACCGGGAGCACTTAACTCTGGTGTATAAGCCCAGCTTTAATGGACTTCCAGGAGAGCCTAATGTATATTATCTCATAAATCCCAAGGTGCGTTGATTGCTCCGGTTCTAGAATTCTATTCGTATATAACACCTATTACAGCCACACACCACACCCCCTCACAAAAACTTCCCCCTCTCAAACCTCGACCCAAAATCCCCTGCCTTCCTCAACATCTCCTGCTTCTGCACATGCCCAATCCTTCCCCCCAGTCCCATATCCTTCTCCTTATCAAACCCCCGCTTACTCGGATCATCCTCCTCCTCCTTCCCCGCCTGCCTCCCCGTATGCTCCTCCACCATACTCTTCCCCCTCATTCTCTCATTATACTCACGAATCCTCTTCGCTATCGCCGCTTGCTCTGCTTCATCCTCCCCTCCCGCTCCTCTGGCACCTCTCGTCTCGTTCTTGCCGGAATTCGTAGCTACCTCCTTTCGTCCTAACACCTCGTCCTCAAGCCGCTGCCGTTTTTCCTGGGGCGTCTCGGTCCATATTGCACTAATCCCGCTCTTCTCACCCGGCGCCTTCGCTCCCTTCCCTGATGCGAATTTTCGGGTCTTCAGCTTCGTAGGATCGACGCGCGCGGTCCAGTCATCCGCACCTGGGGGGACTAGCATCCAGTCTGCGCGCTTGGGCGCGCTGGATGCTGCAGCGGCGGTGGCGGCGGATGCGCGAGCCGTTTCGCGGGCACGGGTGGCAGATGCGGCGGCGGCTACTGCTGCTGCGGAACCGGGGGCGGGGGGGAGGGAGGGTCCGTAGTCGTCGTCTGAGGAGGAGTCCGGATCTTCTGTAGGACGTTCGGAGAGGGAGGCTGGAGGGGGGGCCGGGCCCAAGACACGGTGGGGTGCTGGGGCGGCAGTGGTTGCGGTGGAAGGGGGGAGAGAGGGCCCGGCGTCGTCGTCGGAACTGTCGTCGAGTGGGATTTCGTCGGTATTCTGTGGTGGTGGCATTGCCGGGCCCACTACACGGCGCGGTTTAGACTCTGTAGCTGGCATTACGCCGGGGGGTAGGGAAGGGCCGGGCTCATCGTCGGAGCTGGAGTCGAGGCCGATTTCTTCTTCGTTGTGGGTGGGTGGCATGGAGGGGCCGAGGACGCGACGAGGCTGAGTATCTGTATCGCGGCTTGTTGCGCGGATTTTGGTGGGGGGAGAGGGAGGATTGAGGGTTGTGGTATCGTCTGTTGAGCGCTTGCGCTTCGCGAGGTGAGGAGGTAGTTGGGGGCCTATTCCTGACATGGTGATGAGTTGTTGTTGAGGTGGGAAGTTGAGGAGTAGCAGAGGTGGAAAGGCTGAGGTTGGAGAAATTGATAGCCTAGTCCATGGCGTCGTCGTACCTCCCCAGGTTCGCGGCAATTTCCGCAGCGGCAGACCTCCCTGGTCACAACAGGCTACCAGTTTGGGTTGCTAAGAACGAGAAGAGCTACCTCTTCATCGCCTTGGAGGTTATTTCTTCGACGTAAATCACCTTCGAATCTGATTCTGTTTCCAGTGCCTGAGTAAGGAAACTACACCAGGGGGCCGCGCACGTATCGCAAGCTCTTACGAAGCTTATCTACAGACCCCAATTCGCACCCTAGATGTCAACGAGCTACCCATTGACGATTCCCACGCACTCCAGAGCCAATCCGATTAGCACTTTAAGATACCGCGTAGATCTGCGCCATTGACTGCGCCGCTGAAATACGACATCGGTGCCATGCGCCAGTATAGGACACTCCGATGAGCTCCTCTTCGTCGGAGACGGATGGGTCGGTAGTGGGGGCGGGAGATAATGGGAGGCCGGGGGATAGAGGAGATGAGGAGTGGGAGGAACAACATAGCGATGGAGGAGAAGGCAGGATATCAAATATGCTGGAGGAGGAAATTGCTGCGAGCGCAGCTCCGGCACGCACCGGGAACGGCGTCCATGGCGACGGATACGAGCATATGGATGAGGCTGGGAGCGACTTTGGAGATCTCTCCCCGGCGCACACTCCTATAAGGAATGGCAGCCCGGCTGATTCAATGATGTCGATCCCAGACGATACGCCTTCCATACAGGGCTCCGTTATGTCCTCGCCAGGAAGCAGTGTCTTACCATCGATGGCCTCTCGACAAATGCTCGGCAGCCCCACGCCGTCCTTCAGGCCATTCGATCGCCGATTCTCATCTCGTCTTGCTCCGCCATCTGGTGTCTATTCACCGAGAGCGCTATCACCGGCATTTTACCCCTCGCATTCGCGGCAGGTCTCGCTCAATAGCCAGGTGCCTCTGGATGGAGAAGAAGTCGATACTCCCTCGCCCCCTTGGGAGGTCGTGCGTTGGACGAAGCTCAAGAAAATGAATGGGCAAACCTTCTCGGAGGTTGGGAAGAGGAATTTTGGTACGCCTACTTGCATAGCTGTGTCAGCGTCTATTGTCGTGGGGACTTCGAAAGGAATAATTCTGGTCTTCGACTATCACCAAAATTTGAAGTCTATCATCGGACAAGGCACTAAAGCTGTGGAGTCTGGCGCTATCAGCTCCATAGCCATTTCGGCTGACCATTCCACCGTTGCTGGGGGGCATGTTAGTGGAGACATCTTCACTTGGGAGATAGCTAAAGCTTCTCGGCCATTTCTACATATACCGGCGGTAGAAGTGTCGACATTGCAAGCTCGGAGTCTCGACGGCCACGTACCGAACGTTGCCATCACTCACTTGGGGTTTTTGGGCACAAGACACACTGCTATTGTCTCTGCTGATGATCGTGGGATGGCATTTTCGCATCTTGCAACTCGAGGGACTGGTTCTGTGGGCCGCCGCGTGAAAACGACACGGATACTTGGCAGGTATCCCAACGACTCTGCCATTACTGGGAAACCGCGGAAACCCAGCACTGTTCTGGCGTTTGCATCTCTGCCACTGGGTAATGTGGAGCGCGGGACGGATACACTGGGGCTGACAGCCATGTTAACGCCATATTTACTGGTTATCGTTTCGACAACACCAGTTGCGGAAACACAACATAAAGCTGCTCGTCCGAAAGAAGTCGCAGCCCACGGAGCCATGAGTGGTTGCTTAGCATGGTTCCCAGCCGTGAAGCTGAAAGTGAAAGACCCGGAAACTGGAGACACAGTGTCGAAGGTTAAACTGGTGTATTGCTGGTCGAATGTCCTCACCATCATGGATGTTGAAGAGTTTGAAGCGGAGGGCGACAAACAGCCCAGTTTGAATTTCAAGGCGCGAAGTCGCTGGAAGTCTGATGAAGCAATTGTTGCCGTTCAATGGCTTAGTCGATCGGTTTTGGCTGTTTTGACGATAACCCAGAGACTCATTATCCTCGAAGACCACACAATGAGGATGACGGAAGCATTTGACCTCCTTTACAAACATATTTATCACAAGGATCTATTTTCAGACCAGCTGCACAGTCTAGTTGAACAATTAGACGAGGAAGATTCATCGATGCATGGTGTGGTGGCAGATGCTTTCTATATGAGCTTCCGAGCTTACAAAGGCCGGATGTTCCTTCTTGGGTTCAATGACATCTCAATAGGAGCAGTATCAAACTGGGCCGATCGGCTGATCGCCCTTATGGAAAACGGCGACTACATCGGCGCGATCAACTTGGCAACATCTTACTTCACGGGTGATGCGGATAAGCTTACCATTGGCTTACCTGAGGACAGCGGGTTAAGGCATTCCATTGTACGAGATAAGCTCTTGGAGATTATGACCGCTTCTCTGAAATTCGCTTTTGGAAGCAGCAAGACGTCGGCTAGGAGAAGTGAGAGAGAGACGGAATTAAAAGAACTCGCACAGGCTTGTTTTGCGGCTTCGCTTGCCATTGATGATACGGACTATCTTTTCGACGATGTGTATGAATGGTACGAACATGGCGACTTCCTTGGTGTATTTCTGGAGACTCTCGAGCCCTACATATTGGAAGAGGAGATAACTACAGTTCCGCCGATTGTCGTAAAGTCTCTGGTCTCGCATTTCGTCTCGGAGGGACTAGAAAGCCGATTAGAAGAAATACTCTGCCGTATGGAGACTGCGACGTTTGATATAGACCAGATTACGGCACTGTGCAAACAGAACAACCTCTACGATGCCCTAATATATATCTGGACCCAGGCTCTTGATGACTATATCGCGCCGTTGGTCTACCTATTAAAATTGCTAGTACCAATGGTCCAAGAGGGTGGCCATCTGGCGAACGGCGAGCTGATGGACGATCCCCTATACGGCGTCAATGCGTTGAAAATGTTCCCATACATGTCATATACCCTCACAGGGCGTGTGTATCCCACGGGCCAGCCTCTCACAGACGAGCAGGCCAAGAAAGCAAAGTCTGAGATCTACTGGTTTTTGTTCTCGGGAAATACTATCACCTGGCCAGTTGGGAGTTCCAAGCCTTTCCTCACGATGCCACATGCGGATGACGAGCCATCGTTCCCCTACCTTCGCATGATCTTAAAATACGACGCGCCCAGCCTGTTGAGTTCGCTGAATGAAGCATTTGAGGACCCATTTCTTAATGATACTCATGATGAGGCTGATCCAGCAGAGGCTGACCCCGATATGCGCGAAGAGCAACTCTTTGGACAATCCGTCAATCGCCAATACATTATCAGCATATTGCTTGAGGTGATGAATCGAGCAGACTTTGCTCCGGAGGATACGATATACCTGGATATGTTTATTGCAAGGAACCTTCCAAAATTCCCTCAGTACCTGCTGCTCTCAGGGTCATCACTCCACAAAATCCTCACTGGACTTTGCAACTATCCCGGCGATGATATAGCTGACGATGCTCAGCTGAGTGCGGAGTACTTGTTGTCTATTTATCACCCAACAGATATCCAATCCCTAATACCCCTATTCCGGAAAGCCAAATTCTTCAGGGCGCTGAAGAACGTATACAAATCCGCCAAGCAATATGGGCAACTCCTGCAAACATATTTCGAAGACCCAGAAGATCAAGAATCGGTATTTGATGTTATTGGCGACTGTCTGAGGGCTCAAGGTGGCCCCAGCCCGAAGCAAATCGAAGATATACACGGTGTTATTCGAAGCCATGCGAGAGACCTCGTAGCTATCGATGCCGTGAAATCAGCACAAACAGTGGCGGAATATTGCCTAGAGCTGCACCAGGACATCTTGGACGCGCTTTCTGAAGATCCCGAACACGAGTACCGGTATCTCCAGGCCATTCTCGAGCCAGAAAAGGTCGGAAACCCTGAGGCTAAGCCAGTTCACGAGAAATTATTCATCGAAAGATATGTCCTGCTAATGTGTAGCTTTGATGCCCTACATGTGGCGGAGTTTGTAGAGGGTATCCAAGCGTCGGATCTTCGTCTTGATAAAGTCCTCCCAGCCATGGAAGATGGCGGCGTTGTCGATGCTGCAGTAATATTAATGGCCCGAGAGGGCCTCATTGGAGACGCAATGAAGAGACTGACTGAGCATCTTGGTAAACTTGAAGGCGCACTTACGGGCTTACTACAATCCAACGACCAAGATATGCATCCAGACAATCTTGAAGAGGCCGCAGAAGTTCTTCTTGAATCGCTCCAGAAATATACAGGTGTGGGGATCTGGCTTTGCAAAAAGAACAGCAAATCTACATCTGGCAAGGCAGTAAACGGAACTCAAAGGAGAAAATCGGCTATGAATACTGGGCTGAACCCTCAAGAATCACTCTGGCTCGAATTAATCGATGCAGTAGTGCAAATCACCAAGAATATCTCTTCTTCCCTGTTAAATCTAGACGGATTTCAAGCAACAAATCTCGATGGCGGGAAGCTTCTCTTCAGCCTACGTTCCCTGGTGCAAACCACCTTTACAGCTCTTCTTACGGCTACGTCTGGGCCCTCTGGAGGTAATATATCATTCCTCCGAATCCTTCGCGCCTTCCTCACAAGAGCATCCGTCTCATCCCCCACCATCACGGATCTCCGAGCTGTATTGACGTCCATATTTTCGGCATACGCATATGAAGAGAGCATCCTTGGTCTTGCTAACAGGCTGCTCGACAAAGATCTTTTCGTCAACGTCGACTCCGCATCTCATCTGCGCAAGCGGGGGTGGAGGCCTCGTGGATCGGTGTGCGAAGGATGCCATCGCCGAACGTGGGGACCCGGCGTAGCTGGCGATGTCCTAGGGCGATGGGAGGGGAAGCAGGCTGCTGATGCCATCAAGCGGGAAGAGCGATGGTTACTGAAATCCGGGGCGGCGGGTCGCGGGAAGGAGAGGGCGAAATCGCAGGATGGGGGTAATATGGATGGTAAAGGCAAGGCCAAGGCTTTTGACGGACATGAGGATGACGAAGATCGCGGGGATGGGTTTAATGGCATGGCTACAAGCAAAGTGCCGGACCTGGGGCCGCTTGTTGTGTTTGCGTGCAGGCATTTGTACCATCGGCAATGTCTCGAAGCTGCACTGGCAAAGAAGGCGGAAGGGACTTGGAGAGAGCCTGCACATGATGGGAGGGAGTTTAGATGTCCAATAGATGGATAGCTGTATATAGCTCAAATAGTTATTTCCTGATACGGACTTGGAACGTCACGTTCGCGTCTTCACTGCAACACAGAACGAATGATATTGGCTTGTGATGACTGCTGTATAATGGTATATAACGACTTAATTTGAATGTTACTGCACCGTATCAATCGAGGTCCATGCCATCAGCCTCGCCCTCTTCTACAGCCATAGGCTCTACAGCTGGGTCAATAACAACGTTATTGTTAGTGAGAGGACGGGCTGAAACTAGAGGCTTAGAAGCCGACTGATTCGCTGGTATTTCCGATGTTTCTTTATGGTCTCCTGGTTGGCCTACCCCCAGCTTCTCCTGTGCCCTGCGCCTGGACTCAAGGATTGCTTTCCTCACACTGTCTTTCTCGTCTGTTAAAGTCAGTGAGTGTGGGATATCGTATAATACCATGGCCTGGCTTTTGTTCATTCCCGCTAGTTCTCCATCCTTATTCGCGAGGACAGATGAGGGTATGCGCCTGTTCAAGAGGCGCTTCTCGATATCTGGTAAAAAGACCAGTTTATTTTCGTCCTCCGATGATTCGATCTCCTCGAGCTCTTTATCCAAATCGTATATGTAAACTTTATGTTTCGTATCGTCTAATCGCATCGTATCTTCGTCAACTGGTTGTCTTTCTGGTGTCTTGAGGACTGGGAGCGTGTTGGGTCGTTGCTCGACGCAGGCATGGAGGTGATCGGCATTGTGGTCTACATCAGCTGAAATTAGCCCGAGTCCGAATGAAATGAATACGGAGTGAATAAGAACCTAAATTGAGAGTGCTAAGCTTCTTCGACAGTCTGTCGTTGTTGACATCCAGTGTCTCAGCCTTTCTCTTCTTGACCCTGCCGTCCATCGCGCGACGGCGCTCCATCACATTATTTCGTAGCCCGAGCTCCAGCCAACTTTTTCTTTTATCAACCGCTCGTCAATAAGATTGTATTATCTACAGCGAACGAGCTTTGTGTTCTCGTCGCGACGTCGAGCTCGATTGATTCTTTGTTTGTAGCTGCTGTTCGATTGGGCGGCTCGTCTCGCAGACGATAGCGCTGGATGGTTGTCGGCGGCTTGTGGAGGTCGACGTCTTTCTTGACTCACTCGCCTATCTTCTGCACCGTCGAATCCACACGTATCCTCCCTCGTTATACCCAGAGACTCACTGCGCCAAGATCTTCGAGACGATCACCGATACACTTAATCGCCGGAGGAAGACGATTTTCGGGCAATATGGCCAGCGAGACGGCCCAAGAGTGGCCCGCGCCACTGGTGAGGAAGACGTTCCTGCAGTATTTTGCCGACAGACAGCACGAGATTGGTATGTAAAGAGCCGTTTTCTTCTCTGCGCCGCGATTTCAGTGATTATATGGAGGATTACAAAACCGAATATCGCCGCATCGAAGTTGGACAGTCAAATTTAAGGTTCCTTTGTCGTCATTCGAGCTGCCCTAAGCTTTTGACTGAGCCGCGCCGCGGGGAAACATACCCCACCATGCACATAAAGAATGAGGATTTGGGGTTCACAACCACGAATTTTTATATATCTGGGCCCAAATTGTTTGAAATTACTATGTCTATATGCTATGATTGCTTTATTTATGCTTCAGGACGTTGTTTGTTCGAGATAATCTGCTAATACCTGCCGCGCAGTTTCTTCCGCCTCGGTGGTGCCACACAATGATGCTACCCTCCTGTTTGCGAATGCTGGTATGAACCAGTTCAAGCCTATCTTCCTGGGTACAGTTGGAGCCACCGAAGCATTTGCCAGCATGAAGCGTGCTGTTGATACCCAGAAGGTGAGCTACACCACCCCCCCAGCGACTGGCATAATCACGTGAATTCAAGCTGATTATCTTTTTAGTGTATTAGAGCAGGTGGAAAACACAATGTAAGGCATACTGGCTACTTGCGAAAGGCAAATTACTTATAGAATTCACTACAGGATCTCGACGATGTTGGAAAAGACTCCTACCATCACGTAAGTGAGACACAGATTGCTCTCTGCCAGCCGTACTAACATACGAGTAGACATTTTTCGAGATGTTGGGCAACTGGTCTTTTGGGGACTACTTCAAGAAGGAGACCATCGAGTTCTCTTGGGAACTGTTGACCAAGGTCTTTAAGTTAGATCCGGACCGTCTCTATGTGACTTATTTCGAGGGCGACAAAGACCTTGGCCTCGAGGCTGATTTGGAGGCCAAGGAGCTCTGGATGGCAGTTGGTGTTGCCGAAGACCACATTTTGCCAGGAGACATTAAAGATAACTTCTGGGAGATGGGAGAGACCGGACCATGTGGACCCTGCAGTGAAATCCACTTTGATAGAATTGGTGGCCGAAACGCCGCCAGTCTAGTCAACCAGGATGACCCAAATGTGCTTGAGATTTGGAACAACGTCTTCATGCAATTCGACAGGCAAAAGGACAGGTCCTTGAAGGTTCTTCCCGCCAGGCATATTGATACCGGCATGGGCTTTGAGCGCCTCGTGTCTATTCTCCAGGACAAGACTTCCAACTACGCCACTGACGTTTTCACCCCGTTATTCGCCAAAATCCATGAGGTTACCCAAGCTCGACCATACACTGATAAGTATGGCAAGGATGATACCGACGGAATCGACACCGCATACCGCGTGATTGCGGATCATGTGCGTCTCCTCACATTTGCTATCTCTGATGGAGCAGTTCCAAACAACGAGGGCCGTGGTTACGTTGTCCGCCGCGTTCTCCGCAGAGGATCGCGCTATGCCAGGAAATACTTCAATGCCGATATTGGAAACTTTTTCTCCCGGATTCTGCCAGCTTTGGTCGAGCAGATGGGCGAACAATTCCCCGAAATTGTCAGGATGCAGTCTGAGGTTGCTGAAATTCTGGACGAGGAGGAAGCTCAATTTGCCAGGACCTTGGATAACGGCGAAAAGATGTTTGAGAGATTTGCTACAAGAGCAATCAAGTCTGGCACTAACCGCCTCACCGGAGACGAGGTCTGGCGCCTGTATGACACTTACGGTTTCCCCGAAGATTTGACCAAGATTATGGCCGATGAGCGTAGCATTGGCTACAATGACGAAGAGATCGAAATTGCAAGGCTGAAGGCTCGCGAAGCAAGCAAGTCTACAAAGGAGGGTGTCATTGCATTCGCCAAGCTGGATGTCCATCAGATCGCTGAGCTAAACAAGTCCGAGGTACCACCAACTATCGACGACGCAAAGTACACTGGCAACGTTACTACCGGTAAAGTCAAGTTCATCTATGATGGCAAGGACTTCCTGAAATCCACCAAGGAGTTGGTAGCTGGTCAAAACTTTGGGTTGATGTTAGATCGTACCAATTTCTACGCTGAGTCTGGTGGCCAAGTTGCCGACGTCGGTAGAATTGGTATTGATGGCGGGGCTGAGTTCAAGGTTGTTGATGTCCAGGCATACGGTGGCTACATTCTTCACAACGGATTCCTAGAGCAGGGAGAGCTTTCGGCTGGTGACGAGGTCACACTTGAATATGACGAAATCAGGAGGCAACCCATTCGCAACAACCATACCGGAACCCATATCTTGAACCACTCCCTGAGAGAAGTTCTCGGCGATGAGGTGCACCAGAAGGGATCCTTGGTCGATGCGGAAAAGCTCCGCTTCGATTTCTCTAACAAGGTTCAGCTTACTTTGCCAGAGCTGCAAAAGATTGAGGATTTCTCAAACTCGTACATCAGGCAAAACTGCAAGATTTACTCCAAGGATGTCCAGCTTGAGGAGGCGCAGGGTATTGTCGGTCTCCGCGCTGTGTTTGGCGAGACCTACCCCAACCCCGTCCGCGTAGTCTCTGTCGGTGTTGATGTTGACACCTTGCTTGCTGACCCAAAGAATGAGGAGTGGCGCAAGGTCAGCGTCGAGTTCTGCGGTGGCACACACGTGGACCAGACCGGAGAGATCAAGGACCTCATCATTGTTGAGGAGAGCGGTATCGCAAAGGGTATCCGCCGTATTATTGCGTACACTGGACAGGCCGCCCGCCAAGTCCAGCTCGCTGCAAAGGACTTTTCACAGAGGCTCGACGCCCTCGAGGCACTGCCATACGGACCTGAGAAGGAGCGCGAAATCAAGGCCATCTCTTCCGACCTCAATGGTCTCAGGATCTCCACTCTCACCAAGGAGCAACTCCGTGAACGCTTCAGCAAGGAGTCGAAGAAGGTTGTTGACGAGCAAAAGAAGCGCCAGAAGGCTGAGTCTAGCACTGCTACCGATGCAGTGAAGGCCTACTTCAAGGACCCGGAGAACAAGGATAAGACTTTCTACGTTGCGAGGTTACCCATTTCTGCCAACAGCAAGGCTATCAGCGATGTTATCAACTACTGCAAGAAGGAGGCGAAGGATAAGACGGTTTACGTCTTTGCTGGAGGCGAGGAGCATGGAGCCGTTATTCACGGTGTCTATGTTGGAACTGTAAGCAAAATTGTCCACGATCTTCTTATCTATGCATGCTAACCACTTCACTACACAGGCCCATGCTACGGATGTTCTCGCTGAAGATTGGTCAGGGGCCGTAGTTGATATTCTTGGCGGCAAGTCTGGCGGCAAGCAGCCAACGCGCCAAGGACAGGGTGAGAAGCCCGAGAAGATTGACGAGGCTGTCGATGCTGCTACCAAGTGGCTTGAAAGCAAGTTGAAGATCTAAGCGTCGTTCATACTCATATATGTGGGGTGAATTCAACGGACCAATCATGGTGTAAATTATCACAACGAAGATAGAAATATACTGTCTGTTGTAATTGCAGAGGATACTGTGGTGCAATTTCGTGCTGGCTTTGTGATACCATCAAATAGACTTTTCCCAAATAACGCTCCGCCAATTACTCCCTCTGCCTGTAGTTGAACCAGCCGCCAGTCTCGACTATGGGCATAATTAAGAGTTCGGTGTCATCCGTTCTGTCCTTATATTTGCCTTTTCAACGTCATCGATTTCTTCTTTTGATAAGCCTCCCCTACTTAAAACCTTTCGAAGAACCGCGTCTTTCCCATCCACATAGTCTGAAAGTGTTGCATGATCGTCTTTCGCCAGCTCCATTTTCACCCTCGAATACTCCTCTCTGAGCTCGCGATCGTTTCTCAGCGCCTCTCTCACAGCAAGATGATTCTTTAATGATAGGGAACCTGGCCCACAAATGTACACATTCCGCCGAATCTCCCCGGTCATTTGCTCTTCAGTGCCTTTGACGTGGCCCTGGTGGTTATTGTATCGGAACGAATATCGGTCAAGGGACGCTGTCTCCTCGTGATAAGTGTACCCATTGAGCTCGAGTGCAGTTGTAGCGGCCGTGATATCTTCTTCTGCAACAACGATGTCTATGTCTATGACGGGTTTTGCAGCCATTCCTAGCACGGATGTACTCCCAACATGCTCAATACTGATGACCTTGACGGTTGTCAACGCGGCGGAGAGGGCAGCTCGAATTGTTGAAAATTCCGTCACCCAGGACTCGTCGTATGGCAAAATGGTCACACGCATCTTGCGGTCTAAATGCTGCAGGTTTCAGTCTGTGATCGATGGTCTTGGACGTCGTTGACTCATACAGAAGGGAAAGGCGCTGTCGACGGTTCTGTCCGGAATTCTTGGTATGATATCAAATAAAGTCACTCACATGCCTTTCCTAAATCAGTAGATCTTCGTAATTAAAGATGGCTATCAGTGAACTTGGGTATTGAATTCGAAAATGCGACAGCCAGCTCCAGTGGTTGGTATATTTTGTTTGGGCACTTGGCGCCAAATCTTTCTACGCAAGCACAGTGTTATAAATACGGCCATTCGGCACCCACCAAGCCATCATATACGGATAGTGATCCTACAGCATTGCATGTCACCAACGTATGCAGTTTAAGTGATGAAAATGCGGTGGTGTTTGCCATGGGTATCATCATACTATTCCAACTGACCCCCTATATATACATAAATAATACATCTTACACAGTAGTCATGACACTAGCATTCTTATACCAAGTCAACAACGGGTTCTCGCCGCTCTTCGTTTCCGTCCCTTCCACATCCGCCCATCTCTGTAGGAACTCCTCGTGCGAGAGGACGCGGGTGAGCTTGCCGGTCAGTGCTTGGTACACGTTTTCCATGACTGTGAAGTCTGTGGGGAAGAGGATATCGAAGTAGCCTTGGTGAACCTATTTCATGTCAGAGATCTATCATAATGCCACGCATTGGATAGGAACTTACGAGGGGTGTTGTAACAGGCACAGTCGTCCTTTGATATCTCGTTTGCACGACCGGAGCATTAACCCCCTTGATTGTGTCCGGCAGGGAGTGGAAATCGCTCGTCACCAGCTTGTGCTGGGGGAAATACTTGGCTAGGATATCGAACATCTGCATCAATCTTGTCGGGATATATTCTGGATCCGACAGGTTAGGCATGAAGGGGAGCTTCGTCTTCAACCCACGGATGAAACGGCTCGATGATAAAGGATGCGGATAGCGTCCCCCAGTGGCAGCATGCCTTACGCGAAGGAAGCGCGCGGCGACTGGATCTATTGACGGCGAGTAAAACTCATGGAAGTCTCCTTGGCCGTCAATGAGCACAGTCCCCTGCATCGGGTCCTCGGTCACTGGGTCGTAGCGAATAGCATCGTGTGCAAAGTTATCGAATACTTCCATAGCGACGAAATAGCATGGCGAAGGGACCGTCTGGTTCCACTCAAAGATCGACTTGTTGATAATCTCCACCTTGGAGTGGTGACCCCTCGAATCCGCAGTTTTGACCAACTGCTTTGCCTGCAGCGACGCAAGGTTGGACGAAATCTCAATAATCTTGTATTTCGTGCGGTTGTATACGTCTGGCTCGGTTTCGCGGATATGGTCGAGGATATTGAGCATGAGTGTTCCGTTACCAGCGCCCATCTCGTAGATGATTAGGTCGTGGTAGGGGAACTGAGAGATCTTGTAGTTTGCAACCAAGTACCGCGCAATGGCTTCTCCGTAGTATGGGGCAAACAGTTCGGTCGGTGTATGCCACAGCTGCCGCGTCTCATTGTACTGGACACGATCTAGCTTATCCTCAAAATCGGTGTATTTTTGGCCCAGCAAGCGATGGAACTCCGGCTCGTCTTGGATATTGAGGAAATCGAAGGGCTCATCGGGGGTGAAGATGACAACCTGTTTCGAGAAGTAGCCATAGGATGGATTATATAGACTGTCTGTATTCATGATTAGATATAGTTTCGGCGCGGATGTGAACCTACGAACCTTCTATGAAGTCTCGCGTGAGCATCTTCACCCGCGTCGGCCGCTCCCTCCTGGTCTTCAATTGCTCCGACGTAACCATAGGATACTTGCTGAACTCGTGTGACATGTTCTGAGGCAACAGATCAGTCCTCTGCTGCCAGTTGCTCTCGCTATTTGAGCCCTCGCTGCTTGACACTGCTCTCCTTCCCGCTGTCCATGTTTTCCCCTGGCCGCCGCGGGCGTGGTGCCCCAGCCTCAATGGTAGAGTCGAATGCCGGCGCACAGCTTCGCAGGCTCTGTGCCTGAAGAGCTGCCGAAACAGCTGCGTTACAACTGGGGAGTCCATGGGGGCGTGAACTTTCCGATTTCTGTGTGAAGCTCAACGGTTTGCGCGGGACGCATTTCGGGGTCGTGGACATTGGTCCGAGCTTCTACCCGCTTTCGTCAACCGCAACTTTTATATCTACCTCAAGCGCCTTCTCACTTGCGCCTGTCGTCATTGTTTCGCGCCCAAGCTTAGGACGTAAACAGTCAATCTTTTTCTTCTATAATATTTATGATGTTACGACTATATTGAATCTGCAATGTCAGTTTCTAACCACCCAAAGGCCTACACATCGGCCGCGCTCGTTGTCGCCTTCACTGCCGGCATCTGTCTCACATTGGGCTTCAAAGACCTATATCCCGACCTTCAAAGACGTTTCGAGCAACGAAAGCGCTCAAAGAATGCCGCCCTCTACGGACATCGCGAATCCTCCTTCCTGCCACCTGTCGAGCTCGAAGACCACACAAAACCCCAAACCCCAGGGCCCGACAGCCCCACGCCACCCACAATCCAAATTGGCGTCGAAGGTCTAATCGGGCAAACCAAGCTCGTGAGGATCAAGTCTCTATCCGAAGCAACAGGCTGTGAAATTGTCGCCAAAGCAGAGCTGCTGAATGGCGCCGGAAACAGCCCGAAAGATAGGGTGGCCCTACATATGATCGAGGTCGCCGAGAAGGAGGGGCTATTGACGCCATACAACGGGGATACTATATACGAAGGCACAGTCGGTTCCACTGGCATATCTCTTGCGGTCCTGGCAAGGGCTAAAGGCTATAAATGCCACATCTGCATGCCGTCAGACATGTCAATGGAGAAAGTCGAGCTGTTGCACCACCTCGGCGCAACAGTCGAGCGCGTCTCCCCCGCACCTATCACGAGCCAAGACCACTTCGTGAATCTAGCTCGGCGCCGGGCCGAAGAGCATGCAGATAAATGGATGGATGGGAGCAAGGGTTTCTTTGCCAACCAATTCGAGAGTAAGGCGAATTGGACGGCCCATTTCGAGACTACCGGCCCAGAAGTGTTTGAGCAGACACAAGGAGATATTGCGGCATTTGTCTCTGGTGCAGGGACGGGAGGGACGATCAGCGGTGTTGCATGCTATTTGAAGCAGGAGGTTGGATTGAAGGATGTTTCAATCGTGCTCGCTGATCCCCAGGGAAGTGGATTGTATAACAAAGTCAAGTTCGGCGTGATGTACTCCAGCCATGAGCGAGAGGGTACTAGAAGGCGCCAGCAAGTCGATACGATGGTTGAGGGCATCGGAATTAATCGTCTTACGAACAATTTTGAGAAGGGCATGGAGTTGATCGATGACGCCATCAAAGTGACGGATACACAAGCCATGAGAATGGCCAGATGGCTGGTGGAGAAGGATGGAATCTTCATTGGAAGCAGCAGTGCTGTCAACTGCGTGGCAGCAGTGTCTACTGCGCTGAGATTAAAGAAAGAGGGCAAGGGAGGAAGGGTAGTCACAGTACTCTGTGACAGCGGGAATAGACACCTCAGCAAATTCTGGAAAGAGATTGCGAGTCAAGGTCTGGAAGAGGAGCATGGAAACCTGGGACTTCTTGAACTTCTTGAGCTCGAATCATGAAGGAATCACAGAGTTCAGGGCCGTGAGAATTGGTAAGTATATAATTCTGGATGTGGCTCTACTGTGTAGGCCACCTCTATGGTATGCATCCGTATTGCAAACCTTCGCCAGTCAGCCACATCCATGACCTGGCATGCCACAGACTCCAGGGGGGGCGGGTGAAAACCTGAACTCCTTGCGCCAGAATGCCCTTTGTGTTTATATCAAAATACAGCTGGGTGGCTAAATAGCCAAGATATCTTGCCTGCCACGGACATGTGAATTAACGTGATTACTGTCCACGCGGCGGGTCAAAGGAGACGCGGTGTCAAAGAGGGACTACAGCGCATTTGAAGGGCATAGATAGAACGAGCTCATGAGAACTAGAATGTAAGGTCAGCTTCAAATAGTTCATAATTAACTGCGTGCACAAGTGCAAAACAGCTAAACATACCTTCCAGCGATTTCCGCAGACTGTGCACTCGCAAAACGTCGTCATAGGTTCATCAGCAGACCTCGTCTGTGCCTGACTGTAGCTGACTTTCTTCTGTCCGCATCTTCCGCACTTAAGCGCATCACTGATGCTCCTCTCCGCCATCGGTACTTGTGCTCTCTTCATGTTGTCTTTCTGGAGCTCGTCATCTTCCTTCTTGCGCTCAGCAGACTTCAGCTCGTCATGGGTCATGACCACGAATTTTTCAGCTGGGATTTCGCCGCTCAAGACTCTTGGACCTAATTCCTTGTTTTGCTTGTTCTTGAGGTTCTGGAAGAGAGAGCGCATCTTGGCACGATACTCTGGAGTGTCACCTTTATATTTGGTGAATGCTGCTTTCTCAACTTCCATGGCTTTGAGTATAACTTTGGTAGGGGATGCCTTTGACATAAATGCGAGGCCGTTGTATAACAGACCGACACAGTTGTCTCGGGTCGGCATGCCGGTGCGCTTAATATCCACCCCATCATCCTGCCACTTGCGCTTCGATGGGTCGGCACCCTTCCACTCGTCGGACTCTGTGGCTGGCTGTGGTGGGGCTGGCGACGATGCATCGACGTTTTTACTTGGTGAGGCAGTCCCAGGTTTTGCTCCTCCCACCTTCCTCCTCTTTTCGGCTTCGACTATGGTCTTCCATTTCGAGACGATTTCGGAGGCGAGGCGTGCGACAGCTTTGTCCGGATTCGCGCGTTGCTTGGCCACGATCATACCAGCTTTGGTGCTCTATAATAGTATCAGCTCTGGTATGAGACAATATCGGCCCTGTCGCGGGGCTAACGTATCGGGATGCACTTGTGTAAGGCCGTCACCGCGCGGAGTGGGGGAACTTACCCTGAGAATGTCTTCCGTTGGCACAACCTCAGCCTTGAGCTTTGTTAAGATGTTGATGACATTGTCGGCAGGCTGCTTCTCATTGATCGCTGTCTTCAGCAAATCTAGCTGCTCCTCGATGTCTTTTCTCTGCATCTTGACAAAATCGAACTCTGCGCGAGCTAGCACAGTAGATTCACCCGATCTTTCCTTGTGGCTCTGCGCCTGCCAACACCAGTGAAAAGCTGGAAAACAGTAGTATGTACTCAGGTCACCAGTAACTGAGACCCCAGGGGCGCAAGATAGAAGCTGTGGGAAGTGGAGTTGCTTGCGGCGACGACGACGTTGTGGCGAGGCTGATGAAATAAATATAGTTGCTGCATCCGGAATGGCCTCATTGACATCTGTCGCCAGATGATGGACCTGGACTAGCGCCGATTGCGCTTATCGCTTATTGGGTACGTACATACTGAAGTATACTCTTAGATCTAGGCCCACGCTCGTGATAAGATCAACTCGTCCAAGCGCAGAAATTCATTCCGAGGTCAGTTTACTCTCAAATCAATCTCTTTTTATGAGTAGTAAGCACAAGTTATTGAGCGTCTTCATTTTAACCACAGTTGACGTAAACGCTTGCTGTGTTCTTGTTCACGCATTTGGGCGGCACGAGCATCCCTTGGACCATCAGCGCTATAATCGTCGAGACCAAGCATTACTCCGAATAAAAAGCCTTCCAAATACCCCGAGGTTTTATCGTATTGTATATTCTTTGTTACTTTTATATTCCCCACTGATTGTGAAAGAAGCTGCATGTGGCACACGATCAGATAAGAATACGCAAGGCTGACACTTTCTCAAGAAACAAAACTACAGCCTTGTTCGCTCAATGTGGACTTCGACCATTTCAAACCTCACTCCTCCTGAGTAACCTTGAGATGAACTATCCTTAAATAAGAGCGTTAGTGCAATGAATATTCCTTCGAAGCTTCACTCACGTACAATGCAGACTCAATTATACAAAATTCGTGGCGAACAGGCCTCTCATACCAGGGGGGTTTCGAAGTTCTCGTATGAAACTTGACATGTCTGAGCGCCGGGGTCATGGCAGCTCGGCATGCTTCAGGTCGCCGAGCCTCGCCATCACCAGCAGCAAAGCCATGTCGCAGATGCCCAGCCTCTCACCACCTTGAGACCAATATCCCGGAAATTTGCAAATGTCGTACGATGCTACTGGTGGATCCCGTTCCCAAGAAGCTCGAAAATATGCGCTGCCACGCGGACAGGCCTCGCCAGAGCGCGAAGTCTAACGTACTAGATCCCACTACTTACTCAATCAGCCTTCTCATTTGCCCTCATACCCTTCCATAAACAGGTGAGCGAACTGTTGACGCTGTCGGGGATATTCCGCCCCACAGCCCAGGATCAGAGCCACCTGCACGGCTCCTGTGTGTTTCTTAATCTTATGTCTGCCGGAGTACATCTCTTACATTGCTGCTCTCCTTCTTTTCCTTCTTGTTTCTTCGGTCTCTTCTTTCTCGCCATTAATCTTCAATTTTGCTTGTCGCGAAGTGCCGGACACGCATACTACGCTCTTTTTCTAATCGCGGCTGGTCTGTCGACTTCACACTCACTCATTATTTTATTTAAGTTGCAAGTTAATTCGTCCTCAATATGCGCAATTCAGTGGTCCTCTCGATTATCCTCGGCCTCGCGGCTGTTGCCCAAGCCGACAATCTCGACTCTCACGTCCGTCTAGATGTAGGGAAGATACAAAGTGTACTCCCGAGGAATGCGAACCAGAACCAAAACGAGGACGGGAACAAAAATGGGAAGGCGAGCAAACCTAAAGTCGACGCTCAAGTGTTGGCGGCCACATCATCCATAGATACCGGCGAACCATGTGACCACCGAACAACCGTCATCGTCACCGAGACTCCAGCAGGCGCGGCCGCAGCAGTGGTGACAGGTCTCGATTCTGGCAGTGGTCGAAATAAAACTGTCGGGGATACCAAGAACAATAACAAGAATCAAGACCAGGGTGAAAATGGGAGGGCGGTGAACAAGAACAAGGCATCTCAGAATGATCAAGAGAAGGATCAAGGAAATGTGGTGCAAATCTTGACAGTTGACATCAGCGGAAACAACGGGAACAACAACCCACATGCTCAGGGCAATGAGAAAACTGTCACTGTCCATGCCCAGGGCGCTGAGAAAACCGTCACTGTCCATGCCCAGGGCGCTGAGAAAACCGTCACTGTCCATGCCCAGGGCGCTGAGAAAACCGTCACTGTCCATGCCCAGGCCAATGAGAAGACCGTTACTATCCATGCCCAGGCCATTGAGAAAATTGTCACTGTCCAGGCCCAGGGAAATGAAAAAACCGTCATAGTCCATGCCCAGGGCAATGAGAAAATTGTCACTGTCACTGAGACACAGGCGATCGGTAATGGCAAGGCTAACGAGAACCAAAGCCAGGCGTACGTATACCTCGTTTTGAGCTTCTATCATAACTGACAGACGATTAGGGTACAACTCTCCTTCGTCACCGAGACTGTTTTTGGTGCCGGCAATGCGCCGACTGTCACAATTACCCCAATTGCGGAGATAGTCACACAGCACGTCACTATCACTGAAAAGGGAGGGGCAGCAGAGGCCGTCACCGTCACAATGCAAGCTCACCCCGTCACAATTACCCAACACGCAGCGGCCGCCGCTGTTCTTCCCCCGAGCACAGTCACTGTCACTGAGCCAGGTGTTTGCACGACAACCGTAAGTTATCATCTTCATTCACTATTATACATTCTAACCTTCTCATAGGATGGTCTCGCCGCAGCATCTCCAGTCGTCGTTGCTCAACCCTCCGCAGCAATAGTTGCCGCCGAAGTAGCTCCATCTCCCGTCTCGACCGGTGCCGGCAACGGCATGGGAATCATCGATGCCAACGGCAAGTGCGGCAGCTGCCACTGTCTCTGTAACGCCCAGGATTTCCCAAAGGCAAGTATACAAATCGCAGCGCCAGTCGTAAATGCCGGCGCAGTGGCGAGCCCGGTGACGACGCTACAGACGGTAGTTACTTTCGCATCGCAGGCTGCTTCAACGGGCGCCGTAGCACAAGCTGACGCCGGAATCGCGTTCCAGCCGGGAGCCGATGCGGCGAGTACTTCTGTGGCGGCTGTGGAGGCACAACCTTCCACCGATGCTGCAGTGGCTGCAGCTCAATCGGATACTGCTCCGTCCCAGGTAGCCCAAGGAGCTGCATCGATTCTCCTCGATACCCCGACTACTACAGACGTTGCGAGCCAGTCAACAGATACAGCAGTTGTGGACACAGCAACTCAAGACGCCGCAGCCACGACAGCGGCCCAACCTTCTATCACAGAGAGCGCGGCGGCTGTGTTAGCAGAAAGCGCGCAGTCACCAACGGCAACGACGGATGCGAGTGCAGAGTCAACCACCTCAACAAGCACTGACTCTGCCGTCACCATCGCACCACCTGTTCCCGGTGCTCTAGCGGTCGATAATGGCGGCGGGCCACCAGGGCCCATCGACATCAACACGTATACGCTCGCGAGCGCGATAGCGCTGGGACACCTCAGGAGGAGATAGATTTTCTTGGTGGCGTGGCGTTTTAGTGTTTGAGTGTTTGAGTATTTTCCCACTTGAGGTTCTAGCTGTAGAGTAGATTGAATTGATACCACCTTGTTTCTTTCGAGATACGTCGTGGTCCATGTAGAACTCGGTTCTTGGAAGCCCTGTGACTCGTGATGTTGGTTATAATTGTGAGAGGTGGCGTCTTGTCATATAATTCGTGCTGCCTGTATAAATTCCCTGCTCACGAGGTAACGCTGTCCTTTGACGGCGGTGTTGCTGATCCAGGGGTCGCCTCCTTGCTTGCTTTCAAGACTTCAAGCTTCAACTTCTTTGCCTTCCTCTTGCTCATAGCCGGCACAGCCTCCTCCGCTTGCTCATTCTTCCTCTTCCCATTAGCTTGACCATTCGCTGCTTCCTTGCTGATTGCCTTCTCGCTCTCTGGCTTGCGCCCTCCATCCACGACATCAACCACGCCTCGAAACCCCGTCCTCTTAATCGTCTCATTTACCACAACAGATCTCGGGTTTATCGTCTGCGCCTCCACCGCTCGTTCTCCGCTCAACCCCCACACCGCCAACAAATTCCCCACATCAGCTGGCGCACGCACGCCCAGCACGCTTTTTGCTTCGCTGCTCACGACCAACCCCCGCCCTGACGTCGCGCGCACAATGCTCTGGACATTCATAATAACATTCCTCCTATCGACACTCCCTCCCTGCAGCGCCTGGCTATAGCATAATTCGATCCTCACGCCGCGCTTCACAGCGGTCATCAGCGGCTTCGGGCGGAAGTGGAAGGGGAAGCGCTGCGTAAGGTCGAGGCTGATGAGCGCGGCATCGGTAAGGGTCAGGCAGGCGGCGAGAAAGGCTTTCTCGGTTGTGGGGCGCACGGCGAGGATGTCGTAGGCTTGGGCGAGGGAGGGGAGGCGGTGGTTGTGCGAAGGGTCGGAGAGGGTGATTGTGCAGCGGGTGAGGATTTTGAGGTTCGGAGGCGTGGGGAACGGGAGGGGAGAAGGGATTGGCGAGACAATCTTTGAAGGGATCGCGCCGGTAATGCTGTGGTCCAGGGCTATGACGGAGTAATTGACTGGCGGGGCTGTCAGTGGGAGTCTTGAGGCTGGGAGGGTGATTCACATACGCTCAGAGAGAAAAGAGAGGACGCGCTGGAGGGATTGGGTATCGTTGGTCCATGGGATGCAGAGGTCGTACAACATCTTGAAAACTGTGACGGATCCCACGGCTTATGAGCCTGCGTACTTTGCAAACAAACTTGATAAATGGACTGGAGAACTTTGGAAACAGAGGTAAATTAATTATAGCTGCTCGGCCTCTTGTTTTTCCTAGGGCGGGCGATTAGAGAGCTTGAACACTAGTGATAAGATTAGATTAGATCTGATATGTTGATCTATGGGGGGGGTAACAATAAGCTTTCGATCAAGTAAATAGGCACGAGATCAACAGCCTTGGTACCAAAGCATATTAAATAATATATCAGGCATATGTAGCTATAAGCATTGCACATTCTATACCAACTCCAAAACCATCTGCGGGCAAAATTCAAGGTGTTTCCAGATGCGACTAAATGGCCCTATGTGGTCCAGGAAGAGTATTGTACTGTACGGTTGCAGATCAGGAATTCACAACTCACTTGACAATAAAGAAATATTATAATTAATCCAGAATGTACTAGATCCGATAGAGCGAAATGCATATATTAGATTTATTTCTTTAATTTGTAGACAAAGTACAGTTGTTTAAGTTGGTGCTTGCAGTTCGAGATCCAAGGGTGAGAGCCTGAGGCTCGGATCGCGGAGCCTCCTCGCTAAAGCGTGAATCAACATCGAGGGGTTCTTCACTTCCCAGTTATAGACTTCTTTATACCTCCCGATCTATCCCCCACCTCTCTTCATCCTCCTCGCTCATACTGGGGGTTCGTTCTTCTACGACGGACACTTCATTTATCACCGCATCTCCATCTCAGCGACGCAAATACCCCTCGGCGCAGAAACCGACCCCGCACACAACCCCACACGACCCTGTCGCAAGGCTGTCCGCCGTCGACGTCAGGCCTTCCTACCTACTCCGAAGCCCATACCACTGCTCCTACCCGCTTCGCGCAGTGCGTGAGATAACGTCTGCAAGATGGCGCGCGTATATGCAGATGTGAACCAGCACATGCCGAGGGCATACTGGGACTACGACAGCGTCAACATCACATGGGGTGTGCTCGAGAACTACGAGGTTGTGAGGAAGATCGGTACGTACAGCCATATATCGCCATTCTGGTTTCGAATAAAAGCTAACCCACATCCCCAGGACGCGGAAAGTACTCTGAGGTTTTTGAGGGCATCAATGTCGCCAACTACCAAAAGTGTGTTATCAAGGTGCTCAAGCCGGTGAAGAAGAAGAAGATAAAGAGAGAGATCAAGATCCTGCAAAATCTGTCAGGCGGGCCAAACATCGTTGGACTGCTGGATGTTGTCAGGGACAGCCAAGTAAATCACTCCTTCCGTGTTGGCGTTTTCGATTCTTTCCTTTCAGGGGGCTCTGGTCGTAGTGCGTCCACTGGCCTTGTCATGTCAGACAATGAGAATGACGGCTCATTCTTAATGCAGAGCAAAACGCCCAGCTTGGTCTTCGAGTACGTTAACAACACCGATTTCCGCACCCTGTACCGCAAATTCGTCGACTACGATGTCCGATACTACATCTTCGAGCTGTTAAAGGTATGATAAATCGCCGCGATGAGTGGGGAAGTGTATTCTAACAAAATGCCCGATAGGCACTCGACTACTGCCACAGCAAGGGTATCATGCACAGGGATGTCAAGCCCCACAACGTCATGATTGACCACGAGAACCGCAAGGTGCGTTACCCCGCTAGATGACGACGTGACATATTATACCACATAGGATTTCTAACATCTAGCAGCTCCGCCTCATTGATTGGGGTCTCGCAGAGTTCTACCACCAAGGCACCGAGTACAACGTCCGCGTCGCATCGCGCTACTTCAAAGGACCCGAGCTGTTGGTCGACTTCCAGGAATACGATTACTCGCTGGACATGTGGTCATTAGGCGCCATGTTCGCGTCCATGATCTTCATCAAAGAGCCCTTCTTCCACGGCAACAGCAATTCGGACCAGCTTGTTAAGATCGCCAAGGTGCTCGGCACGGAGGACCTGTTCGACTACCTCGACAAGTACGAGATCGAGCTGGATGCGCAGTACGATGATATCCTGGGTCGCTTCCAGAAGAAGAACTGGAACAGCTTCGTCAATGCTGAGAACCAGAAGTATGTCACGAATGAGGCGATTGACTTCTTGGATAAGTTACTCAGATACGATCATCAGGTGCGTCTCATCCACGTCTCATCCATATCCATATCCATATCCATATCCTCTAACCCAACCCCAATAAACCCATCCCTAACACCACAACAGGAACGCCTGACAGCCAAGGAAGCAATGGCACACCCCTACTTCGCGCCCGTCCGCGCCGCCGAAGCAGCCGCGCTCGAGGCACCAACTAAATCATAAATCCACACACTTCAAATAAGTACGGCCTCTCAAAAGCGCCTACACCGTCGGCGCGGGCCCGACCAACTATAACCCCTATCCAAGTCGTCTCACCTAGCCCGGCTATACATATAACCCGGGCAGGTAGCAGGCGTGGAAACTGCTGACGACTTGGCAAGTATTTTTTTCATGAAAGCATGCATAAGGCGCGTTGAACGATGTGATGAGGGGGGATATGCGATACAGGTGGGGGGGAGGGAGTGGATAGGCGCGGGAGAGCGGGGTGTTTTGTTTGTGTTGTGTCGTTTGGAAGCATGCATACCTAACTGCTTCAGTGTGTGAGCGTTGACGACTGTTGGCGTGGGGAAGGTTGGGGGGGAAAGGTTTGTACATAGCGTCTTGAGCATATGATCATGGTAAACACCTGTTATGATGTACTCTATGTGTTTTAGTGACAAAGTTCCTCGTCTTGTGAATAGTGAGTGTACCAGACGGACACTCACGGTAGCCAAGCGAATTCCTATCCCATCTACTACACCCCCCTGAATGAATGATTGTAACGATCCACTCTTTTGTCCAAAAGACATCTACATCCGAATTTGCCTTAACTCTTATGTGCTATGAGATGATACCTACCTAGCCTGGTGGTATGTTTATACGTACTATATATAATGCCGAAGGAGTGAACCCCCTCCCCTCCACCTAATACTATAGCTCTTACCAACTATATCATATAAAAACCTAGGCCTTCCGTCCCTACAAGGAAGGAACGAAAATTAAAAAATATAGCTACCCACGATCGTTCCTTCCCTTATAACTATAAAGTTCCCCAAGGTAGGAAAGGCCGTTCCTTCCCTATGTAGTCGGTCGCTCTTTCCTTCTAGGGTCAGTCGTTCCTTCCCTTGTAGAACTCTAAAGCCCAAAAAATAGGAAGGAACGCTACTTCCCTCTAGAATCGGTCGCTCTTTCCTTCTGGAGTCGGTCGTTCCTTCTCTTCTAACTAGTAAGCCTAAGGTTAGGGAAGGAGCCTTTTTTTTTACCTATATATCGGGCGCTGGAAGTGGGCTTTGATGAACTTCAAAATAAGGGGGTTGCTATAATCATTCAATGGGGTGGGGGGGGGTTGTACCTACCCACGATCAAAAATTGCAGGGTCATTGATATGTTTAAACCAGGATTTGTTTGTATAATTCAAATATTTCTTCATTAAACGTAACTGTTTTATTATAGTATTAACCAGGATTGTATAATTCAATATTTGCTCATTAAACGTAAACCGTCTCCAGTCACCATTTTTCTTTCAACCACCCAATCTGCCATCTCTCTCTATCAAGAGAACCCCCTCCGCCAAGAGTCTGAACTGATGTAATGCAGCACCGCTCGCTCGCTCGCTATGCAAACTCGACTCTCTGTATTGCGTTCTGACCCCTTCTGGGCCCTTCATGTCTCCATTTTATACCACTCATCCTTCCTCTCCATTCATGCATGGGCTATATACATCCACCACCCCCCTCACCTCCTCAATTCCTCACCAACATCTCCACACTCAATGCACCTTCCCCCTCGCATCCGCCACATCACCCACATACCCCCCCCTCGCACTCGCACTCCCCCCCCTCCTCCCCGTCTCCGCCAACTTCCGTTCCCTCTCCAAATCCCTCGCCTTAACCTCCGGGATCGTTAAGCAATTAATCCCCAAATACCCACAAATGGAATTAACCACCAGCCACGCCCACCTAAAATACACCACCGCCGCGAACACAAAGTACGCGCGCAGATACAACAACTCCATATCCGCAGTGAGCGGCGAGAAGCCCATCGACGGGAGGAGGTGGAAGATCAATGCCCCGCCTACGAGAGGCCAGAGCATCACAGTCCAGTAGGGGAAGGGTTGGCGCGTGAGGTGGGCGAGGATGATTTTCGTGGTCATGCGGCCGAAGACGAAGGCCATGGTTAGGCAGAAGAGGACAAGGTGGTTTTCTGCCATTAGCGTGGAATGCGGGGAGAGAAGCCAGGTGCCGACGGCGACGGAGAAGGTGATCATTGGCGTCCACTCTAGGAAGACGGGGGCGACGGGGAGGTTGTCGCGGCGGCGCGCGCGCACGACGTTGAGGACGCAGAAGGGGATTTGGGTCCCGAAGAGGGTGAGAATGATGATTCCGACCCAGACGTCGCGGAAGGTGAGCGCGGAGAGGGAGGAGGGGAACCAGGCTGTGCCGAAGAAATCGGTGAGTGGTTGCGTCCAGATGACGGGTCCGAAGTGGCCCGCGAGCATCATTATCAAGCAGGCAATGATGAGACCCTCAGTCGGGCCGTTGATGACCCCCAGGTACAGGGTGTGAGTATGGTATGTCTCCCACGTCGAGAAGAACATAGGTATGCAAGGCACGAGAGCCGTGAACATCGCAGCTTTAGAGTTTCCTAGCCCCATTGCTGCGGTCTCGAGGAGGGAGGCGAGGGTGCAGTTTAGGGAGTCGATGCCGTGGTCGAAGAGCTCGCCGAGGGGGCTGGAGGTGCCGGTGCGGCGCGCTTGCTTGCCGTCGATGTTGTCCATGGTTGAGTAGGCCCAGAGGCCGAAGGCGAAGCTGTAGTAGATCCATGACGGATCCTGGGTTTGAACATAAGCTGTAGCTCGCGCTGGGGCATAGGGGGGAGGGGTGTTTGCGTACCTGGCCATTCATCTCGGGTTGCCATATGACTAGGAAAATCACATTGCTGATAATGCAGAAGAAGCCCAGCAGCGTCACCATGTTCGGCGCCAGCCACAGGGGTAGGAATTCCACACATGCATTCCACTGTATCCCATTTCGTTAGTCAACCTGTATTCCCAGTATGTATATCGGAGCTCTGGAGCGCGTCGTGGACGTACGTAGTGTTTTAAGATATAATTCGAGATATAGCTCTCATCGACGCTAGAGTACTTGTACGACTTGAGGTGGACCAGCGCATCCTCACTCAGCGACTCGGCCGCAGCTGCCTCTACACTCGCCAGCATGTTAGTGAAGGTCGTCCGGTTGGAGTCTGAACGCAGCCGCAGGTGGGCTTTACTTTTGCTGCTGCTCGAAGACATCGTCGCCAGCCCGCTTTGTAGGGTCGTCTTCTTTTCGTTCCGGTCCGGCGGCCGGGTTGGGGGAGAGAGGGCGGGTTGAGAGAGAGTGAGTGGAATTATTGGAGATTTGCGCACACCCCCCCGTTCTGCTATGGGCACGGCGCGAGCTGTGATTTTTCGTCTGTATTCTTGTCCGTGTCCGCCGAGGTGGGATTTAGGTGGGACGCTGGGCGCACAGGGGTGTGTTCGTTGTGCGTCTGTGTCTTTAGAAAATTGTAGGGTTGGCGTATGGAGAAGCAAAGAGTTTATAGAGAGCAAATAGGGGGTTATAGAAGCAGAGGCATTCTATTTTTCAAAGCAAATTATAGGTCATAGGGAAAAGCGGGAGCAAAGGATATATATAACGAGTACGACGCCAGGCCAGAGAGGTTTGGTGGGTGGTGGTGTTGTTGGTTATAACACAACAGCAACTAAATCGCACACAGCAGTTAAAATCAGTGCGCAGCTTAAATTTTTGGTGGTGTTCGCTCCCGATGGCAAGCCAGGGACGACCCTGAGATTTGATCACACCCCCGCCACTAACCACATCAGTCGTCACGAGCAGTATTTGTTGAGGTTTGGCATGTGACCAGACCACCTACTCTATTACTGGTTATGTTCGGCGGGAAAAACAATGGATCCCTTCTACGAAATAGGAAATACAATCTGGCTCCACTGAATCTATCACGGCAAGGGAAGGATGGAAGTTCTACGATTGGAACCTGAATGGTTACTGGGGAAGGATCACACGTGATGTTGAAGGATGAAGATGCCGAGATGATGGATGGATGGACTGATGAACTAACTTGATCTTGCTGACAATTAACGCGAAGAACAACTTTTACATGATCTGATCTGGGGTCTGAACAAAAAGCTATTTGTGCGCACGAAAAACCCAAAACACCTCGCAAAACTGAAAATCAGAAATCCAAGTAATCCAAAAAGCAAAGTATAATAACGCCCAAAAAAGCTCTCAAGAAAGATCACAATTCCACTCCACACACAACCTGCATTAACCGCCGTCGTCCGTCCCAGCAACCATTTTTCCACCTTTGCCCTCAACATTCCCCACCTCAATAATGGCAATTACGTACTCCCCGGAACCCCCCAACTTGATCAATTCGCGGAAAGGACTGAATTATATGCAGCGCTAAAGTGAGAGAGTAATGCTCAAGCGCGACTCAAAAAAGAAGAACGAGTGATTGAGAGAGAGATGTAGTGTAGTTCGGACGAGAGGTGATGAAAAGAAGAATCCCATCGTCGTCACGTCCATTAACCCGCCAAATAAGCGCGTTACATGACAAATCCAAAAGCCGCGAAGATACCCGCAAACACGATAGCCAGGCCATAGCTTCTCCCGAGATCGAGAGCAGCGCGAGCAGCATTGGGCTTAGCCACAGTCGACGACCCAGTAGTGCTGCTGTCACCGAAACCGTCGTGGACGACTGGGGCGGAGCTGGTAGCTGCTGGTGCGCCGCTGGTGGTGGTGGCCGTGGCGTTGCCGCGCGAAGGGTCCTGGGCGCCGCAGGGGTGGTCCTCGGTGCAGGCGGCCTGGCAGGTGTTGACGCCGCCGCAGCCGGCGACGCACTGCTGGCCCCATTCGATGCAGATGTGGAAGGGGATGGTGAGGCTGTACTCGGTCATGTTGGGGGAGATGCCGTTGCCGCAGGTGCAGTTGTATGTGAGGGTTTCCTGGGGGGGTGTTAGATGGGGTCGGATGGTTATTAATGGGTGATGGGGGACCTACAGGGTCGCAGTCGTTCGCGGCGGTGGTCATGGAGCCACCTGGGTATTGTGTGCACAACAGCGGGCAGGTGCTAGTTTGGTCATTACACCAGACCTCTGTTGCAGTTAGTATAGGTATAGGGTGTCTAGGTGTTGGGTATGCGGACCTCTTGTTGTGAGAAGCACGCTCGATGGCGCGATATAGTACTGCTCTTGAGCAGCAACTGCCACAGCGAGGGCGGCAACGCCGAAGACCTTGGACCAGAACATCTCGAGTAGTCTTTCGTGTGAAGGTGTAAAGCGTAGGTATATGTGTATAGAGGGAGGTAGTAAATCTATCGACATCAATGTTAGCTATCCATATGCCTATGACACGTCCCTTTCCACACAATATCGCGGCGAACGGACACACTCGGCGTCGTCGCGGTGGAGTCAGTGGAAGGAAGGACGTACGATGTGGGAGGTAACTTCTGTCGATGCGGGAAAACCAAATCTCAAGAGCACGAAAACTAAAACGAAGGTATTAGAGAAGAAAGAGGCGCAATGCGAACGAATGGGAAAGCGAGTGACTGGGAATTAGAGGTTATTGAAGGCTTATCGTGGGAAAAGAAGAAGAGGAGGGAGAAGGAGAGATGAGGGAGTGGGCGGAGAAGGGATAGAAGAAGCTCACTAAGGTAAGGTAGGAGATACAACAAGTGGGACAGGTCTTGCGGTGATTGATGCTGTACCAAGCCGCAGAGCAGCCCGAGCGTCAATAGTTATACAGGATATACAGTATAAACAGTGTATAAAGTGTACAGTAGTACGGACTGTGATACGAGTAAATATGAAGCCACCAGAGATAGATAGTCATCCTTCGTACGTTTGCAGTTACTCAAGCACAGATACAGTGTGTAGATCCCAACTAATGATCCATATTGTTTACATCCTTACATCATCCTGGCTGCTGGAAGTAGAGATTTGTGTGTGAGATGAGTGAGATGAGTGAGTCCTCGCACCCTTGGTACATGGCACATGGCGTAAAAAAAACATATAAATAAACAGAAGTGGCGGGAAAGACGGGAATGACGAAGAGGAGACTTCGTATAAACACTCTAATCAGGACGCAGTTGGACGCAGGAGGACGGAGGCAGGAGATCTAGAGACAAAATAGTCTCATATAGTCTGGTTTGTCGGGTAGGAAATATTGAGGAGATGTGGTAGATGTGCCAATCAAGAAGTCAGGGATGTGTGGGATGTGTGAGTGGAGATGGGTAGATTTTGATAGATTTGGGTAGTTTCCGCTGTATTGCCCAATGGAGATACTGTGTTTTAACAAGCTCCGTGCAGCTGCAGACAGGGTTGGTTACTCTATCTCCAGCAAGCCATAAAATCCTAGTTTGATTGGAGGCGGGCTTCGTATAGAAACGTGCGGGGTTGGGGTTGATAGAAGTTCTACCTGATGCATGACATATACGGAGTAGAGTTGACTCGGATATGTGGCAAAATACGATAATAATAGATGCCGTGCCGTGAACAAGAAGACACCCAAGACGAAGACGCATAAACAACGGCGCTGAGACTATTGTGGGAAATAGGAGTCCGCTTTGTCCGGATGCTGGTGCCCCTGAGCATTGACTGAGCACTGACTTGTTGGAAAGAAAAAGAGTCGTACTATTATCCACTACTGTCGTATTACTTGGGAGAGCATCCTTGTCAACAATAGCCCGCCAATAATAACCCCGGTCACTGGCGAGGCTGGCAGAGCCTCGTTTTCCTCGGCATTTAACACTAATACACTAAATATTACCCCTGCTACCACGCCTACCCGCTAGTCTGTGTCAGGTATGGCGTCGCAATTTTGGGGGCGTGCTTTCCCCAGATTCCTGAGTCGCCGATAGCCAACTTCCCCAACCATCCACATGTATATTCAATCTCTTCGATCTTGGTCGCTACCAAACTCCAATCGCGAGACTTCAAGTCGATAACACGGCTTTTGCTCTGCGACGGCTGTTGTGCCCTCCGACCTCCCTCAAAGCCAGCCAATTCTCCCACTACACCCGCTGACGTGGTGGCGACAGGGGTCCAGCGCGCCATCGACTATCGAGTCTCACATTGCTATAGTCTCACCGGGCATCTGGTCAACAAAGGCCACGACACACACACACCAACAAGGCCTCTCGGAGCCATCAACCAGTGCGCCATCCCGAGCAACTGTCGATGGACGTAGCAGGCGATCGCCGACTCCTCATCCACGGACTCAAAAGCGTCGACCATGGCGACGACGACGACGACGAAAGCAGGACGTTCCCAGCCTCCGCGACGCCCCTCCCGCCTCTGACCGAGACATCCTCCCCCACCACCTCGCCCCCTTACTGGGTCCAGTCGCATAAGCGGAGCGCGTCTCAGGTCTCGGTAGACTCGGTTTTACATGGCGGCATCACGCTGCACGATAATACCACCGGATACTCGGACAGCAACGACGCGTGCTGGGCGAGGAGTGTCACCATTGACGAGCATGCGGTGGTCAATGGCAACAGGACCGGCATAGGCGCGTTTGTCGTGTGGAACATAACGATAGAGACATTGAGTGTATGCGATGATGGATCCCTGATACACAGCCCCCTTTACTGATGATCTCTCCAGGGAAGCAAAATAAATTTACGAAAGCGGTACTCGGAGTTCGACACGTTGCGGCGCAACCTCCTGATGACCTTCCCGCTCTCCGAAGCTTCCATGCCGCCCCTACCTCCCAAGGGCGTCGTCTCTAAATTCCGGCCCAAGTTCTTGGAGCAGCGAAGAATTGGCCTGCAGTATTTTTTGAAGTATGCCTCCGAAATCCCAGAACTGCCCTACCGAACCACCAACGATACACCATGCTGACTCCGTGTTTTTTTGCAGTTGCATACTTCTTAACCCCGAGTTTTCGAGCTCGCCAGTCATGAAAGACTTTCTATTTACATAATTTGGGTTGCACATGGTGTTGGGGGTCATTGGGTACGGGCTTGCGAGACATATTCGCGGCTTTTTTGTTTTGTATATACCCGCCCGTGTGGGTGACTTGATAGCGTTAGCTCGAAGTTTTGTTTCGAGTATATGTACAGAAGCACACGACTAAATGATTAGCTGCCGTCTGAAACATAGTCTTGGATCTAGATCTAGATCTATTATCTTTTGAGGCTCTGTCGGGTGGTTCCTGCTTCAGTATGTACGTTTGCGAATATCTGACAAGTTGGGGGATTCCATTCTTGGCGCCAACTATTATAACAGTTGAAGTCCTGAGACCGATATAGATTTAAAGTGAATAAGAGGTTGGCACAGTGAAAGCCGTCTACCTCCATGATCGATCGACGTTCATCGCGATGTCAAAAGGCCGAGAACCCAAAACCCAACAGTCCGCGTCATCGCAAGGCTGGGCAGCCTTGGGTCTCGTAAAAATAGCCCACCCAACAGCCACGCAATCCCCGCAGCGCCACCAACGCCATCGGGGATTAACACATGCATGTGGAGCGCCCATCACGAAGCAAGGCTGATGTTTGGTGGGATGATACGTAAGTCCCGTGGCTATCGTCTTTTGCTTCTACTCGGCGACTTCTTGGAGCTTGGAGGGTTTGAAAGAGTATATGTTACGGCGGTTACGATATTTGAAGCTTTGTTCATAGTTGGAATGTCAGTGAGATCGAGTATGCTTCTTTGATCGATAACGAGATATCACTTTTCTTTCATACCATACTTTTTTACTTGGCAGGGACTCAGTCACCCCACCGTCGATAGAAATTATTACGCAGGGTGGAAATACGAGTTCCCAGCACATCACCATGGCATCCAACTCCCCATCCTCCCCAGGCCATCAACCACCACACGATGCAGCCTCCTCCTCCTCCTCCACCTCCCTCCCCCCCGAAACCCGCCGACACAGCCACCACCCCTCCATCAACTCCCGCCACTCCTCTCACCAAGAATATATCGACTCCCTCCCCGTCCCTCCCCCCTCAGAACTCGCACGCATCGAGTACGTGCAGATCCAGAAAGAAGAAGACGAGAAGAAGGCGCACCGCCAGAGCCTCAGTGCGGATACCCCGGAGCATCGGCACAGTGAGGAGGGGAGAGGGAGGAATGCGGCTGCTGAGCTGATACAGAGGAATTATAGGGGGTATAGGGAGCGCAGACAGATGAGGGGGTGGGGACTGGATCCGGGGAGTAGGTGGGTTGAGGCGTTTAAGGAGGCGAGATATAGGAATTTGACGACGCCGAGGCCGAGGGGGAGTGTTGATGAGACCGGGTCTAGACCTGGGACGGCGGGGGGCGAGGATAGCCCAGTGTCAGCGTCTGGGAAGCGATTAAGTGGTGCTGCTCGGGCGAACTGGACGAAAGTCGGCACGATAGTGAAGCGTGCAGCGAACGACGAGGATTCAAGCAGCGAGAGTAGCGGGGAGGATGAGACGGCCGGTGAGATCCGGCGATTGCGAGCGGAGAAGAAGGAGGAGAGGATGAGGTCTGCGAAGATGATGGATATTCAGTACTGGCTTGAGATGGTGGATGTCAGGCATCGGTATGGGAGTAATCTGCGAACGTACCACCAGGAGTGGCAGAGGGCGGAGACGAAAGAGAATTTCTTCTACTGGTTGGATTATGGGGAGGGGAGGAGGATTGAGTGTGCGGGGTGTTCGAGGGACAGATTGGAGAGGGAGAGGATTAGGTATCTTAGCAAGGAGGAGAGGCTGGATTATTTGGTTAGGATTGATGGGGTGGGGAGGTTGTGTTGGGCGAAGGATGGGAGGAGGATTGATACGACTACGAAGTATAGGGATAGTCTCCATGGTATTGTACCGGTTGAGAGCGATGCCCCGATGTTCAAACCTGAAGATGGCGATCACACCATAGTACCATCACATATCGGCACCACCTCCTCGTCCGACTCAGACTCCGAAAAAGAAGCCGAGGCGCAACACTACGCAACTGACAGTTTCGACAAAGCTCGCGGAATGAAGAAAGTCAAGCACGTCTCCCCCTCTACAATCTTCAACAAGCTCCTCCGGAGCTCCGTCAAGAAGAATACCTGGATCTTCGTCGCGGATACCAATTTCCGGCTCTACGTGGGCATCAAGCAGTCTGGAGCTTTTCAGCACTCTTCTTTCCTGCATGGCTCGAGGATATCAGCCGCGGGATTGATCAAGATCAAAGACGGCCGCTTGGATGAACTTTCCCCCCTATCAGGGCACTACCGCCCACCCGTCTCCTCCTTCCGCGCCTTCGTCCACGCCCTCCGAGAAGGCGGGGTGGATATGTCACACGTCTCCATCTCGCGCTCCTACGCGGTGCTGGTGGGGCTCGAAGCATATGTCAAGACGAGGAAGAGGGGGAAGAAGGTGGTGGGGAAGTTGTTGCATGGACGGGATAAGATACTTAGTCCGGAGGAGGTGAGGAGGAGGGAGGAGGAGGAGAGGGATAAGAGTGAGAGTGCGGAGAGGGAGAGGAGGGTGTTGGAGCTGCAGAGGGAGGAGGGGGAGGGGGGGTTGTTGAGGAGGTTGCGGATTGGGGGTTCGCCGAGGGAGAGGAGGGAGGAGGGGAGTGGGTGAGGTGGGGGGTGTAGGGGGGTGTGGATATGTATGGCTATAAGGAGGGCAAAATGAAGGCATACTGTGGGCATACTTAGGCATACCGTAGGCATAGAGCAGCTAGAAATGATGATACCCATTTGTATTTTAGTGCTTATATCATAAAATGCAAATAAATACACCAAATATTATGGTTTTTCGAGTATCCCTATATATACCTCCTAGTAGTCTTGAGAGGACTCGATGAATGAGAGTTTATAACTGCAAAGCTACATAATAGAGCTTCTTCTCTTTGTTTAATTTTTGAGTAACCAGCTTATTAAAAAGCTCTAGCACAATACATACAGTCCTAGGTGATTAATTTTCATTATTGTATTCACA
This sequence comes from Pseudogymnoascus verrucosus, assembly GCF_001662655.1. Lineage (NCBI taxonomy): Eukaryota > Fungi > Ascomycota > Leotiomycetes > Thelebolales > Thelebolaceae > Pseudogymnoascus > Pseudogymnoascus verrucosus. The sequence goes on from NW_017263708.1 coordinate 99,566, forward strand.
GTTGCTATAAACACGTACGATGATTCCAGGGCAGCATAAGTACTCTCTCAGTGCTCAGACCTCACTGGGATATCGCGACAACTCTACCAACAAGCAAAACACGAATGACAAGGCGACCAACAACTCTCCAAACAATTCCCAATTGTACCATATGAAAAGAAAGTGAATTAATCCCTCGCTCCTTCCACGTACCCAAACTCGTCACAGACCCAGTAAATTGCCCTCGTCTCGACCCGCCGCCGCACCACGCTTCCTTCCCTGCCCTGTTCAACAACCAACTCTACGGCATCGGGTTAGCAAGCAAGTACCCCCCAAACCGCCAAAAATGCACCACCACGAATAGAGAGAGTGCGCCCATCTCACGAATCGAATTCAATCGAAAAACACACCACCACCCACCTCCATTTCCCCCGAATGATTATCGAAACATGCACCACAGACGGCAGACCTCAATTCATGGCCACCCACCCCGCACCGTCGCGGCCGAGTCGAAGGCCTAGAGGCGTCGCTCCGTCGGAGAGCGAGCTCAATGTTTACCCCCCGCGCGACCACATCACCGTCGATACGAAGCCGGTGAAGAAGACGCTGAAGAGGCCGAGGAGGTTGAGTGAGGCGGAACAGCAACAACAACAACATGACCATTTTGGGTTGAAGAAATCGCGGTTCGCGACGATTGAGGATGCGAGGCCAAGGGCGCAGCAGCCTAGGAAGTTAGCTGTTGCTAAACCTACCAATACCCCGACCGCAGCGAAACCGGAGACGGCGCAGCGGCAGACACGGAATAAGGAGGAGGATACTACGGAAGAGAGGGTGCTGCCGAGGTATGCGGAGAAGGCGAGTAATGGGATTAAGCATGAGCTGGAGAGGCTGCAGCCTGGTGGGAAGGATACAAAGAGCAGCGAGACGCGGAAGCTGAGGTCGCAGGAGGGGACGAGGTTTAAGAGTGAATTGGCGTCGTACTTTCCCGATTACGATGTTGTGATTGGGAATGAGGCTGCTGAAGAGACGCGTAAGTTTTTAATGGCTACGGCTGGACTATTTATTGCTGTTTTGAGGTCGGTTTCTAACTTTTGTACAGACTCGATTGATGCTGGGACGTCGATTATAATTTCTGATAGCAACCCTCCGACACAACAGAAGCTGCCGAGCAATTCTAGTCCGAAAAAGAAACAGTTGGAGAATGGGGCGGGGAAAATGGCGTATAAGGATTTCAGTGATTCGCTGTTCTATGATCTGTATCAGGCACAGAAGGTGGACTTTACATTTTTGGATAGGCATACAAAAACCAACCCACAGTCAGACCCTCTGCCGGATTCATACTATGACATTCCCCACCGACGGGGAAAGCGGCTGGAGATGTCCATCCGTAACTCCGAGAAGGGGCGGGCACAACATGAGAAAGATCAAGTGGCCCGATTGCTCGAAGGGCTGCAAGGCCATGACTGGTTAAAAGTGATGGGCGTCAGTGGGATAACTGAGAGCAAGAAGAAAGAGTTTGAGCCGGCTCGAGAACACTTCATCAAGGGGTGCCAAGGTATTCTCGACAAGTTCCGGTCATGGAAAGACGAGGAGAAACGCCGCAAGCTCGAGAAGGACAAAGCTTTGGCGGAGGCTGCTCAGGAGGGAGAAGACGAGAGCGAGGAAAGCGATGGCGATCCTCCCGATTACAGTGATGTCGATCACGCAGCCGCGATGCAGCTTCATGAGGAAGCCATTGCTCGCTCCGCACCGCACACCTCTACTAAACGTAAGGCGGAAAAGCGGGCGAAAGTCGAGTTTGAGGAATTGCCTATGGATAGGGTGGAGAAGGAGTTCAAGTCGTTTTACAAAAAACCGCATTTGAGACAGGCTGCGTTGGGGAAGCAAAGGAAGAGTGGGAGGAGTGTGTCGGCGTGGGGTCATCCTATTCCTGAGGTGTCGGAGGTGGATTTTGATCTGCCAGAGGAGCTGAAGGAGGAGGCGGCGAAGGATACCACGGCCAGGAGGAAAAGGAGGGTTAGGAGGGAGAGTTTGAGTAAGGCGGGTTAGGCGGGAGAGCCTGAGCAGAGAATGAACCGTGATGTCGGGGCGAATCGAAAGTGCTTCATTTAGCTACTGACGTGAAACGGAAGTGCTGGGTGGTTTGTATGAGTTTGGTTTTGGGAGGCGCGGGCGTTGGAGTTGGCAAGACTTGGGGGTCTTTGTATGAGGTATGCATTACTATTGCTGGTTGGATTGCTTTTAGGAAGTACAGAATATCCAATAATCCGATACCCTGCACATAAAGAATAAGAACAATCGTTTTTACCAAAAGCAAATATTTGAGTTGATATTCACTGTGGTTGTGGCACGTGATCTAGATGATTTGGAGCCTTGCCAAGCAAACTGGTCGGTGGAGTGCATGGTTCACAGCTTGCGTCCAGAGCAAATAAATGTCGCGCTTCCCAGAGCTTCCACTATCACGAAGTGGGCGCCTTAGACAATCACAGCGCCCTGCAGTAGATAAACATTCCCATAATAAAGTACAATAAACAAAATCGCACTTTGACCTCACCCACCTTAGTAGCTTTCATCTCAACCTCAGCGCAAGACCACACTCCCTCTGGCCTGACCACCCTGCGATCCTCAGGTTTTGGCGCAAGCTCGGCGACCCATCCTGAACTCTCTCCATCTACACAAACCTCACCACCACGCCCCGCGACGCGCAAGACCACCCCAACAACCCGATCGCAAACACCGCAACCACTCCATGACATCTCGGCCCACGTGAAGCAGCGCGCATATGAATGAGGCTGCACGCAGGCCCGGGCGCGAGTCGTGAAGACGGCCACCACTCAACCACCGAGGAGCAACCGCGATAGCCACCCACCACCATCACCGCCACGACGATGGACGGCGCCGCGCCACGCGCCGCCACTGCGCCCGTCGAGGAGTACTCACCCGGCTTCGTCGTATCGCACCAGAAGCTCGAGATCGAGATCGACTTTGTGGGACGCTGCATCAGAGGCCGAACTGAAATCACGATCCTGCCCCAGCGCCGCGACCTGAGGGAACTGAGGTTCAATGCGAGACAGTGCGAGATAAAGGAGAGGGGTGTGCTGGTTAATGGGCGCGCGGCGGAGATACAATATGAGGACCCCTATGAGAGGGTGGATATCCCGGACTATATCATCCAGAACGCACATCAGCATGAGGTGCAGAAGGATAGGGTGAAGTCGTTGCGCGACTCGCGGATCGTACCGGGCGAGTTGACCATCTATATGCCCAAGTCGGTGAAAATCGAAGACATCAATCCGTTTTCGGAGCAGGCGCCGAGCGCGGTGAAGGACAGGGCGCTGGTGAATGCGAGGGCGTCGTCGGTGACTGCGAATGGGACTTCGATTACTGCCTCTACACCTATTCTGACTCCGAAATCGAGCGAAGATCAGTCAATACGTTTTGCGCCGCTGACGGTGTCGATACCGTTCTCGGTGAAGAGCTTTAGGGATGGGCTGCACTGGGTGGGCGTGCAGGATGGAGATACGAAATACCCACATGTGTATACGAGGCATTCGCTGTTTGGCGGTGTTGCGAGTTGCATATTCCCTTGCATCGACAACCCGGCGATGAGGTGCACTTGGGAGATAGTGATCAAGTGCGGGAGGACCTTGGGAGATGCCATGAGGCGGACAACACCCCTGAAAGCAAATGGGATACACTCGAATAAAAAGGGACTAGAAAACCACAGGGCCAACGGGGTTCATGGGGTTCACGGGCACTCTGAGCCTTCGGAATTTGTTATAGATCTCAGCAATGAGGACAGTCTTCTGGAGATGAATGCAGTCTGTGCAGGGGAGCTCATTCACGAAGTGCAAGACCCAAAGGACATCGCCAAGAAGATCGTTACCTACCACTGCAGCACCCAAGTTGGACCAGAACATATCGGCTTCTCCGTGGGCCCGTTTGAGCAAGTGGATCTCTCCGAATTCCGCGAGGATGAAGGGAATGATAAGCTTGGCCAGAAGGCCGTCAAAGTCTATGGCTACTGTTTACCAGGTCGTGCGGACGAGCTCAAGAACACGTGCGAGACGATGGCATTCGCTGTCGACTGGTTTTCTCTCAATTTCGGCTCCTACCCCTTTCCCGACTACAAAGTCTGCTTTGTGGACGACCAGATCTCAGATACTATATCGGTGGCAGCTCTGTCATTGTGCAGCTCGCGGCTAATAATCCCGGAAGACATTATCGACCCCGAGGTTGAGACGACACGGAAACTCATTCACGCTCTTGCTAGCCAGTGGATCGGAGTGAGCATCATTCCAAACCAGCGGAGGGACATGTGGGTTGTGGTTGGGGTATCGTACTACATCACAGATCTATGCATGCAGAAGCTTTGCGGGAATAACGACTATCGGTTCCGACAAAAGGCCAATGCGGATAAACTTGTGGACCTGGACTTTCAACGGCCGTCGATACACGCCTTGGGAGAAATCCTTCATCTGGGACAGTTCGAAATGGACTTTATGATCTTGAAGGCACCGTTGGTGCTTTTTATTCTTGACCGGCGGTTAACGAAATTGTCTGGGTCCACGGGGATTGTTCGTGTCATTTCTAGGTTACTCTACAATGCCAGTATTGGTGAGGTCTCAGACAGGGCGGTTACGACGGAGGGGTTTCGAAGGTTATGCGAGAAGATTGGACATTATAAGCTCGATGCTTTCTTCAACCAATGGATCATGGGAGCCGGGTGCCCAAGATTTCAAGTCACCCAGAAGTTCAACAAGAAGAAACTAGCGGTGGAGATGACCATCAGCCAGAAGCAAGATACTCAACCGACACAGCGAAAGCTCGAAAAGGACCAGTTTCAGAGAGAATTTAAGGAGGAAGCTTACGGAGTTTATGCAGGGGATGTTCAGCCCGTCTTCACAGGACCCATGACGATCAGGATTCACGAATCTGATGGGACACCTTACGAACATATCGTGGAGATCAGAGAAGGGATACAGAAAATTGAGATCCCTTACCACACCAAATACAAGCGCCTGAAAAGGAGTCGGCGAGAGAAAGAACGAGCTACAGCTGGCCCCGGCGTAGACATAACTTCGGAGAATCACGACGATGTGCTTCTATACTGCTTAGGCGACGTTTTGCAGTCGAAGGATGACGTGCAGGAGTGGGGTCTGGTGGATTGGGATTCAGAGATGGAGATGAAGATGGATCAAGAGTCGTACGAATGGATTCGCATGGACGCTGATTTCGAATGGATCTGCGAGCTGAGTCTGAACATGCCGTCATACATGTATCTTTCCCAGCTACAGCAAGACCGAGATGTTGTTGCTCAACAAGATTCCATGCTTTTCTTAGCTAAGAGCCCACCGCATCCTCTGGTGTCGACGATTCTAATTAGGACGCTGATGGACCGCCGGTATTTCTGGGGGATCCGGGAAATGGCCTGCAGATACCTCGCAACGCATGGTGTTGAAGCTCATAACTGGATCGGGAGAGTCCACCTCGAAAAGGCGTTCCAGAGGATGTTTTGCTACCCCGGCTCGAGCATGCCAAAGTCAAATGACTTCTCTGACAAGACGGACTACCGCATGAAACTGGCGATCCCAAAGTCTATGGCCAGAGTTCGCAACAACGAAGGCAAATGTCCTCTTGAGGCACGCCAATTCCTTCTTGACTTACTCAGATTCAACGACAACGGCAACAACGAATACTCCGATTACTACTATATCTGTACGTTGATGAAAGCCCTCACAGACTCTTTGATACCCGTCAAAAATGAGACTCCGGGCGGTATGAGCTTCAGCTTTGCAGACGAGGATGAAGAGGAACTACAGAAATTCCAGCAGGTTGCGCTCGAGGAGATCGAGAGATATCGCAGGATGGATGAGTGGATATTATCTTACCAAAACATCTACACAAAAACCGCCTTGGAGTGCAAGCGTCGCCTGATGAAGAACAAAATTACGCCTTCGGATCCTAGAGAGTTGTTTGCATACACGCACGACGGAACTATGGACCTCGTTCGCATACAAGCCTTCGATGCATTGACCGACCTCGGATATCTCTCTAGCGAACATCTTTTAAGATATTTCTTGAATGTGATGAGCACTGATGCCTCGCCTTTCGTTCGAGATCGTCTTTGCCAGATTTTGTTCTCCGGCCTGGGAGCAGTTGCGCTTGGTGAACACAGCAAAGCCGAAGCCGAACCAAAGCAAGAAGAAGACATGGATACCCTGATTGTTGAGAACGAGACATCGATGGAGGCTAAGAAAGCGCTTGTTGCGCGAACAACAAGCATAGAAGGTGCGATGAATGCGCTTAAGGAGGAGCTCGAGAAGAATGCCACTCTTAAGCAGGGGTTGTGGGATGCCGTGAGGTCGAGGCAGATTGCGGTGTCTGAGCAATCCGATTACCTTGATATATGCACCGTCCTCTACGACGCGGTAGAGTCTATGGTTGTGCGCATGAAATATCCACGGTATTGGAAAGCGAAGTATCTTGGAAAGGTGAGTTACATATTAGAATTTGTCTTCCAGTCCGACACTAACAATTACAAGGGCAAAATACGCTTCCGGCAGACTAATAAAATCCGCACTAAGCCGCGTCCTGTGGCGGTCCCTGTGGCGGCCCCTGTGAAGAAAACTGCTCCGCCCATTATCCTGGCACCACAGAGGCCTACACCATCACCTTCTGTGGCCCGGGGGGATACTATCAAGACCGAGCATGGCAGTATGAAGCCGCCCAGTACGAAGCCGCCCAGTATGAAGCCGCCCAGTATGAAGCCGCCCAAACGACCTGCACCACCCAGCTTCAGCGACAAATCCCGTCCTTCAAAAATCGTGAAGCTCCGCATGTCGCACGAAAAACTTAAACGATTTCCCCGCGGCGGCCCTGCACGATCTCCTCTACCATCATCACGACCCTCCCAATCACCCTCTCTTTCTAGACCTTCGCCTTCTCCCTCTCTTTCAAAACCCCCACGCGAGTCCCCAACACCGTCATGGTCATCAGCCTCACCCGGACCTCGCAACACCACCCCCGGAACACCCAGTTCCACAGGCCAGAAAATCCGCGTTCCACTCCCTAGCGGCGCCCGTGTGCCTCTCCCCAGCGGACCAACGCCGCCTCCACAGGCACCGGTCAAGAAACCTAGTCTCAAGATCAGGCTAAGCTTTGGGTCGAAGAAGGCGGAGCCGAAGACGGAGCCAAAGACGGAGCCGAAGTAGTGTTATAAGGACGAGAGTCCGAGAAATTTTGTTTTCATAGTACGATAGGAAATATGCCTTTGGCTGGAGCGCCGGAGCAGCTCTCATGGCGTGCTGGGCACAGTCCAGAGGTGGAATTGTAGGCTAGGCGTTGTTTTTTACACATAGAATATGGCGTCCGGAGGCGAGACTTGATGGGCGAGTCGTTTGGTAGTTAGGGATCATGCATGGATTTGGTTGCATGGCATGGCGGCGTTTGATTGTAGGAAATGGAGGATGCCATAGGTTGATGGATCTCGACCAAAATATAATAATTTCTGAATAAACTCGTTCATGTGACATGAAGATGAGCATCAGGAGCGCGCTGGTAACAGCAGATCAGGTTTGTTTGCGTACGATGACTTAGCTGCGCGATGCAAGCCCAAGCCTCTCTTCTCTCGTCTTGGGTTGTGGTCTACCGTGGCCCTGCATCTTATGTCCATCGTTGGGATTCACGTTCTGGCCCTTCTGAGCCTGCATTTGTGCTGCTCGCAGCATCTCTGCTCGCAAAGCTTCTTCTGCTGCTGCGTTCTGTCGGTCTTCATAGGACGCGACGTCCTCGTTGGTAATTGATATGGCGGTTGGCTTTCGGCGGAGCATCTTCGCGGTAGTTATTCAGAGGCGCGGAAATCGTAACAAGAAGCCAGTTATGATGCAGCCAGATGTATACTTTGAGGATATCCCAAGTGATATGAACTATGTTGTATATGTTGTGTCGTATGTTGGTGGGGAAGGTGATTGTGGTTGTCACGTCGGATGGTAGAGCCCAGCCTCGTAGCCTTGTGATCCTCATAATTAAGGTTTGCGACATCCAAATCTTTGAGCCGACCTCAGAAATATCTCAAGGTGACAACCATAGCACCACATCCGCGCCATGTTCAAGTGGCACATACAATCGGCTGTGAGCCGCAGCAGGCCGGTTGCCAATGACTTGAAAGTCGTTTCAGATGGCATCGCAGCCTCTTTACGGCAATTTCACGCCTCGGTGTCTCGGGCAGAGGGTGGTGCGTTCGAACTCCCCTGGTCCTACCAATTGCTTCATCGCATAGTATAATCGACCAATTGACCCGTGGCTAACTTGACCAGAAAAACCTAACCCTCCCGTTCGCACTCTTCGCATAACCCGCACCGCAACCGCGACGGCCGAGCTCTCGTCCCTCAAGCCCTCCAAGCCCCGCGGCGTCGACGCCCGCTCCCTCGCTGCAGCTCCGCCACGAACCCTCAACATCACTCGCACTTTTAACGATACACCACAACGAGGAGGGGGAGGCTTTCAACCCCGCGGACGAGGCGGTTTTGTCCCTAGAGGCCGCGGCGGATCTGGCGATCGTGGACGAGGCGGCTTCGTTCCCAGGGGCCGCGGCGGATTTGGCGCCGGTGGACGCGGCGGTGCTATGTCCCGTGGTCGTGGTGGTGCTAATGCCCGCGGACGTGGAAGAGGAGGTGCGAGAGGCAGCAGGGGCAAGAAGTCCCAAGGACCAAAACGAGAGGCTGAGGATTATGAGGATGTGCCGTTGTCCCCTGAGGAATTGGCATATGCGGCTGCACGGGACATGGGGGTCCAGAGAGCTGCGCTTTCGGGTACAACAACACATGCGGACCTGGAATATAATATTCCTAGTCTGGCAACAGGCTCGGCGCCTCTGGGGTTGGTGGAGACGGTACGGGATCATATAAGAAAGTTGACAGGGCAGCATGGGAATGAGCTGCTGGATGCGCGTGCTCATGCGAACCAGTACAACTACGGACGGGGCACTCTGTTCCTTGATGAGGCAGAGAAAAACAGTATTCTGGGCCCGAACTACGCTGAAGGCACCCCGAAGGAGTATAAGACCATTAGCAAGGAGGAGAGGGAGGCTATTATGAAGGCATTGGTTGGAGGCCAATATCCAAGTGTGTCCTCACCTAAGGCGGACGACATACTAGGGGGAGTGGAGATCAAGGGGAACATGAATCCTACATACTTGCCTGCAAATACTGCGTCGCTGAAGGGAAAGGTACAGCAACTTCTGCCGGTTTTAAAACCAAGGAAGAGCGCGCCGGCAAAGGCGGGTGCTAAGGCTTGAAACTGGGCTCAGGGTTGTATTATATATAGAAGTTCGGAGCATATGTAAAATATTTATTGTAGTTTTCTCGTCTGCTGTATGTCACATTTACAAAGATCACTCGTCGTTGGCAGTCAAAACATTCGCAGTAGATCATAAGTAGGTCTCGTGAGATATATCAAGGGGCCGAGAAGTGAGATTACCACTATGTTGATACTTAGCTGGTTTATTAATTGACCTTTCGAATGTGAATAATCGATAATATTGATATAAAGTTAATAACTATAACTAGTAATTTTGGACTAAATAGTAAAATGGTATCATATCAACTGTGACTCTAAAAACCCAAAATAACTCTACGAACATATATATAAAACATAATACTACACACAGAATATAATAGCCCATAACCGTGCTACACATTAAGAGTTAACTAATTATTCGTGAGTAAAGTAATCAATTCGTTCGAAAGTCTGGTTCGGACCCTGCCCAGGCTTCTGCTCCCCGCATAATTAATACTCCGAGACCCTGTCCAAAACCATGCTTCAAGCTCTCCACAACCACATCACTACAACCAATTCACAGCGAACATGCCTCCCAGGATCCAATTGCGCAGAAATGCGCTGGCGCAGATACTCACAAGCTCAAGAAGCCCCCTCAGACTCCACACACTGTAAGTACCCCTCAATTGCCCACCAGAACTCCACATGTACTAACTCCCCCAGAAGACCCAGGGCTCCCACACCCTCCACCACCGCCATCCTGCCCACCCTCTCCCTCCGCACCCTCACCACCACCCCGGCCCTCTACAAGAAAGGCAAAAACACAGCCCCCCGCGACTCTCAAAAGACCGGCACCAAAGAAGCCCCCGAAGAATGGGACCCTGAGGACTTCAGCGCCCTGCGCGCCGGCATCGTCAAAGCAAACGACAAGCTGAGCGCCGACCTCGCCAAGCTACGCACTGGCGGGCGCTTCAACCCCGAGCTCCTCGAGAACGTGCGCGTGCACCTAGACAAAGACTCTAAGAAGACGCACCGCGTGGGCGAGCTGGCGCAGGTGATCCCCAAGGGCGGGCGCAGCGTCATGCTCCTCGTCGGCGAGAAGGACCACATCAAGCCTATCATAAGCGCGATTCAAAATGCCAAGGAGCTGAATCTGCAACCCGTGCCTGACCCTCATAATTCCAGCCAGCTGAATGTGCCGCTGCCGGCACCAACTAAGGAGAGTAGGGATGCGGCGCTGGCGGCGGCGCATGATGTTGGGGAGACGGCTAAGGCGGCAATTACGGCGGCGAGAGGGGTGATGCAGAAGAAGCTGAGGCAGATGGAGATTAAGAAAACGGCGCTGCCGGATGAGTTGAAGAAGGCGCATAAGGAGATGGAGAAGATTGTCCAGGGGGCTGTGGCGGACGTGAAGAAGACCGTAGATGCGGCCAGGAAGGGGATGGAGCAGGCATAGACTTAGCAATAGCAAGGTCATATACGTCAGCGCATCTAGTTCGAGTCCAAGCAGCAGCTTGAGTCTTACATCTCGAGGGTTGAGGAGATCATCTCTGACCCAACGATGTCCCTCAAGATCAAGCGCGGACAAAAGGAGAAGATTGAGTCTGCTCTCAGCGAGGCCATGGCCCAGCTCGAGATCGAGGACTCGTCTGGTTATTCGAAGATAAATTGAAGTAAGATATCTTTATATTAAGTAGGAAATATAACAGTGTAGTTTATTAGAAACGATGAAGCATGAAATCACAATTAAACTAGTCACGTTCACATCAGAGAGGCACCGCAAGGTATATTTTTTAAGTTTTCAATTACTTGCGCATTTCGTAATTCTACAATGCGCGGAAAGGACGTGATGAAATAGTGGGAAACATCCTTGAACCACATCTCAGTCGGAACTTTTGGAACCCAGAGAACTCGAGCCAATCCAGATATGCCAGCCATGTCGTGAAATTCATGCGTCGAAATCGTTTTCCTACGCCTGGTTGCGGCCCGGGTACAATACAATCAAAACCATATTTAGCGGGTGGACAGAGCCTTGGTGACGGCGCGCTTGAGAGCCAACTCCTTCTTCTTAAGGTCATCAGCGGACGAGTCCTCGATCTCGAGCTGGGCCATGGCCTCGCTGAGAGCAGACTCAATCTTCTCCTTTTGTCCGCGCTTGATCTTGAGGGACATCGTTGGGTCAGAGATGATCTCCTCAACCCTCGAGATGTAAGACTCAAGCTGCTGCTTGGACTCGAACTTCTTGGAGAAAGCCTCGTCGGTGGACTTGAACTTCTCGGCCTCGCTGATCATGTTGTCGATCTCAGCGGAAGAGAGCTTACCAACAGAGTTGGAGATGGTGATGTTGGCGCTGCGGCCGGAGGTCTTCTCAGTGGCGGTGACCTTAAGGATACCGTTGACATCGACCTCGAAGACGACCTCAAGGACGGCCTCGCCAGCCTTCATCGGTGGGATAGGAGCAAGGGTGAACTCTCCGAGGGAGGTGTTGTCCTCGCAGTTCACACGCTCACCCTGGAAGACAGGGAACTGAACGGTCTGCTGGTTATCAGCGACGGTGGTGAAGGTCCTCTTCTTAAGGGTAGGGACAGTCTGGCCACGGGCAACGACTGGGGCGAAGATGTTACCCTCCATGGCAACACCAAGGGAGAGAGGGACGACATCCAAAAGGAGGAGGTCGGCGGTCTCGGCAGAGGTGGCCTTTCCGGAGAGGATACCAGCCTGGACGGCGGCACCGTAGGCAACAGCCTCATCGGGGTTGATGGACTTCTCGAGCTTCTTGCCGCCGAAGAAGTCGCTGAGGAGCTTCTGTATCCTTGGGATACGGGTGGAGCCACCAACAAGGACGATCTCGTCAACCTTGCTCTTCTCGATGCCAGAGTCCTTGAGGACCTGGGCAACTGGGTCCAAAGTGCCGTTGAAAGCCTTGGAGTTGATGTCCTCGAAACGAGCACGGGTGATCTGGGCGTTGAAGTCCTCGCCGTCGAAAAGGGAGTCGATCTCAACAGTGGTCTGGGCACCGTTGGAGAGAGTGCGCTTGGCACGCTCGCAAGCAGTGCGGAGACGACGGAGAGCACGTGGGTCACCGGACATATCTATTTATTTTGTTAGTATAAAATTCAGAATAAAACTTAGCAAGTATAAAATATGGAGTCAGTCTCTCAGGCAGGGACTGTGTATCACAGTTACCCAGAGGCAATAGACAGTTCGTAAACCCCATCGACACCTTGGGTATTACCAGTAACCCTGGGACAAGGAATAGTTTACAAACTCCATCGCCACTTTGGGTATCAGTTACCCAGAAGCAAAGAGTAGTTTGAAAACCCCGTCACCAGTTTGGGTATTGCCAGTTACCCAGAGGGAAGGAGCGGTTTGCAAACGCCATTGCCACTTTTGGTAACACTAGTTACCCAGGGGCAAAAAAAATTGCACTCCCTGTCGCCGCTGTGGGTATTCGCAGCAACTAGGAATAGAATAAAAGCAAAAGAAGCACTAACCCTTCTTCGTCTTCCTGAAGAACTCCTTCTTGAAGTGCTCAAGGAGGTTGGTATCGAAATCCTGTCCACCCAAGTGGGTGTCACCAGCAGTAGCCTTGACGGTGAAGACACCACCCTGGATGTTCAGGAGGGAGACATCGAAAGTTCCACCACCGAGATCGTAGATGAGAACGTTACGCTCCTTGGCGGACTTTCCGGCACCGAGACCGTAAGCAATGGCGGCGGCGGTAGGCTCGTTGATGATACGGAGAACGTTGAGGCCAGCAATGGCACCGGCGTCCTTGGTAGCCTGACGCTGGTTGTCGTTGAAGTAGGCTGGGACAGTGATGACGGCCTTGGAGACCTTCTTGCCCAACTTGACCTCAGCAACCTCCTTCATCTGTAGAACGGCTTGGTTAGATCTTGGAGACTGTTGTTGGGTGTGATTCAATTACGAACCTTGGTGAGAACCATGGAGGAGATTTCCTGGGGGGAGAAGGTCTTGATCTCTCCGAGATACTCGACCTGAACACTGGGCGATCCATCGACGTCCACGATCTTGAAAGGCCAGGACTCGGAGTCGGTCTTAACATGAGGATCATCGAAGGGGCGGCCAATGAGACGCCTATAGGTCGTTAGAAAACGTTCTTCATATGTTCTTGGTTGGATTTTGCAACTTACTTGATATCAAAGACAGTGTTCGTTGGGTTCATGGCAGCCTGGTTCTTGGCCGACTCACCGATCAAACGCTCCTTGTCGGTGAAAGAAACGAAAGATGGGGTGGTGAAGCTACCCTGCTCGTTGGCAATGATCTCAACGGTGGCGCCCTCGTAGACAGCCACGCAAGAGTAGGTGGTGCCCAGATCGATGCCGACGGCACCATCGTAAACTTCGTCAGCCATGTTGGAGTGTAGTGAGGTGGTGGTGAATTGGAGGAGGATGGGTTGTGGATGTTGAGGGAAGAGAAGAAATCGAATATTTCGGGAACGGTTGGTCAAATATCCGACCTCTGAACTTTTTTGAGTGGGAGCCGCTAGAGCTAATCTTCGCCTAGCGGCTGGTTGCCCCACTTATGGATTTTTCTTAAAACTAACCCATAGCGGCTTCACTTTTTCAGACGATATTTAATCGGTTCGGCCAATCAGACGGCGTTCAATGGAAAAATAAATCAAAATAACGATTAATATCTATCAGAACTACTCGTGTCGCCCGAAGTATGTAGAGAAACTGTGCAATGCGGCGGCGATTATAGTAGCCATAGTTAAAATAATGGCATTCAGTCTCAGAGCTGCAATCAATGGGCCAGTCACTCATACGCAGAGATAAAAGAATAATTTCTATCAGCATAAATAACTGGTATGAATCCTCTGGTAAGGCCGTCCGTCTTCAGACTTCTAGAAATTAGGAGTATAGAATTTAAATATTTGTTTCTTCTGTTAAACGCCACATAGAATTTAATTAGTTAAATCATTTCATTAATCGGTTATCATTTTTGCCACCATTTCATGTATTGGTCCTGCACGGAATTTTATTTTCGAGCTAAATAATCTCATTGAACTGTTTTCATTCTTGCCACTTAGAGCAGCAGGGCCATCTATTCTGTACACTATGACTGAAGGCCTCGTTTTGGATCTTCATTAAAACCAACTCCGCCCATGCCATCAAGTTAAGAAACAAATCCAGATACCCAATCCCCCATTAAACTCCCAATAACTAGCCCAGTACCTGCCCAAGACTTCATCTGTATGCTGGTTGTACAAGTTCAAACAAGCCGCCAGCATACCGCAACGGCGGTGGCCATGTACCCTTCTATCTCAATAGATTCGCAAATATAGTGACCTTCTCAAGCTCGACTTCCTGACCAATGGCCGCCCTCGACGCTCCCTTGGGAAGTGCAGCAATAAGTTCCACCTCGATCCTGTTCACTCCTGGCAGAAGGCGTGCTTCAAACAGAGGGTTCTTGTGATCGATTGGCTGCCCTGGCACCTGCGGCATTGCGACTAGGCGTTGTGTGCCCGAGGTCACAAAGAGCTTGTGTTGGCGCTCCATCAACGAATTGGCAATCGTCGGCTTTATCTGTAGGTAGTAGTGTGTATGCGGCAGATTAATCGTGATGCTTTGCTGTGTCATCGTCGGCGACGGCGGGAGGTCCATGTGGAAATGGCGGGTTAAGTGGAGTCCGGGGTGGGTGGATAGATGCAGGTTGGTTATCATAGAATCAGATGCATCTAATATAGTCAGTTTCGGATTGTTTATGTAGGACGAAATAGGCTTACCTTTTCCTGGAAGACGCCACTTGGAGTCGAATGTTGGAACTGGCGGGGGTTGATATGGAGAAGGCTGTATGTGCCCGTAACCTGGGGTTGTGCCGTTCAGATGATGTCCATTCACCGCCACTGCAGGACCAAGTCCAGTAGGAGGCGCCATAGAGACGCCATTGATTTGCGTAGCTGGTAACCCCTGGACGCCGGCCACTGAGGAGGGTTGCATCGCAGGGGATGGCCGATCCTCGCTTTTTACTGGCGCAGATACCGACAGCGTGGGCGAGTTTACAGATCCAGATATGCTTCTTCCTCTATCGATATGGGCAACTGCCGAAGCTGGGCGGACCGAGCCGCCAGGTGCAGCTTCCCTCGACGAAGCACCATTTGCGAGGGGAGTTGGGGGCGTTTCCCTGGGTGACTCAGCAGGGCTTCCTTTGGCACCCATACGTAGCATTATCTTGGTCCCAGCTTCTGGAGCCGAAACCTTCAACTTGAGCTTTTGCTGGGGTGGCTCTTGGACGACCTTCTTCGCTGCGGCAAGGCGTTTGTTGAAGAAAATCTTTGGTTGTAAATTAGTATCAGATATGAATAGACCTGCGGTTTAGCTTACCTCGAGATTGTCAGCAAGTGCGGAGATGGCGCTTCCATCTTCATTGTAATGCTTGGCATTCTTCCAAATAGATGAAACCTCCTCTTCGAAGGCATCCCAGCTTTTGAAATCCGACGTGCCAATAGTTTCACTTCTGGTGTGGCTACCGCGTATGTGTTTTCTCAGCGTATTGAAGCTGACAGGATGCGGGATTACTTGATAGTAATCTTTGAGCTTGCGATCTGGAAGTTTGATAAACGGCTCGAAGGTTGGATACTCATCACTACATCGCAAGTTAGTGCTGATTCTCAAACGAAATCTAGAAGACGTACTCTTCATCCTCCTTGTAGTGAGTCAGCTCTTCCACGATTTTCTCTTGTGCTTGCTGGAAGTTAAGACCATTGAACGAACCGCCGACTTTGACGACTCCATCCTGCCCACCAGGAGTGGAAGTGGCTCGTCGCTGTCTCTCTAGCTCGAACGCTGCGGGGTTCTTCGGTGGACGCCCTGGCCTTCGTTTGGCGGAACCAGGGACAGCAACCTCTGAGGTAGGTGTCATGGAAGCTTCTATTTCCGTGCCCGTCACCTCATGGTCACTTTCGCCTTCTGCGTCAATATCTTCCACTGCAATCGCAGTAGTACCGTCGTCAGGAATCGGTGTCGGGAAAGACTGGTATTTAGGGTCCTTATATGCTGGGTTCTTCTTTTGCATGAAAGCCGTAACAATTTTGCGGATCCGCTCAGCATCTTTGTGTATCAGGGACTCTCTTTCGTTGTAGTCTTTGGCATTTTGGACCAGACGTTTCCAGTAACTCTCCAACGATGTAAGCGTAGGGAACTCGCGGTTGTTCAGCTTGGCCTCAATCATATCGATGGCGATGGGCATTTTTGTCCTTTTGAAGTAATCGGGAATGGCATCTCTACTGGGTAGAGTGAGGAAGTCATTAACTGCAGGTCGTCCTCTGTTGACAATTAGCATGGACCCCTCAAGGAATGTCGTCTTGATAGTAATGCGTTATGTTCAGAGATGGACAATGTGGGTTATCATTGTCGATAAGACACCCTCCTCATGGATATGTTGTATCGGAGCTTTTCTTACCTTTTGTCTCTGGTATTCTTAATCTGTTCCAGCAATTCCAAGCCAACTTGGGACGTTGATTCTGACGTCTCGCCATAACTGGAAACCGAATCCTAGAAGAGAAAACCATATTAGCAGCTGGCTTAATTACTTCTGTCCCGTACGGGTATCTGTGGAGAGCTTCGGTAGAGTGCGTTTAACTCGAGGAGCCCATCGACCTCCGTTTGATAAGGCCCAAGGTGGAGTGGGAGCAAGCAGCCATGCGTCATTGGCAAGTATTTCCCCTGTCGCAACCCATCCGTCCCTCCAATTCAACAACAAATTTACATCGCAACGGGGCCAGCAACAACAAGGAACAGTAGGCTTACTGATACTTTACGCCTCTTTGCGCCGCGATCGTCCAATTCATCTGCCGTAGATGCAGCACCGTTGGCCTTGCGCTTCGAATCCATTGTTGCGCCGTGCAATCGGTGTCGCGTAAAGTTGGCGATTACGACACGCACGGTATCGGAGCTTTTCGAGTATGTTGCGCCAGTCAATGAGTCGAATTGTAACTGGCGTCAACGGGGTGAACCGCGCAAAGATGGGGTTTGACGCGATTATTGTGGTAGGGATGATCGGAATTGGAGAGGTTTCGACGCGCGCACGGCAAGGCGAAGGCGACAGAGCTCCAGAATCGTCCCGTTCAAGACAAGAGAATGTCTGTGCACAACAGATGTGTTCTCACTTTGCGTTTGAAGAACCGTTAATGTTTATAGAGTACGAGAAATCCGATGATAGACTCCGAATAGCCTCAATTTCCAAATATATATTTATATATATCGTATATACGACACCTGTCTGAAGCTCTCGCCAGGCTGTTTTGTGTGGGTAGAGCATAGACAGTATGGTCATGTGACTTCGCTATCAATTGCCCCAACGCCAATCAGGCCTCAGGCACACATCTGATAAGCAGGCACCGAAGTAAACAAAAGAACCCCGAAAAGGAATTCGATATATAGAGAATCCCAACGTTTATTTTTGTGTTTCACCGTTTTGTTGTATTCTGGCCTTTTTAACTGTGATCACGACTTTTTCAACATTACGCCCTTTGATTCGCGCCTCATAGACGCCCTGAGACGTAGTTCATCCGGTAAACCGGTTGGAGGTTCCATTCCCCCACCCCCACTGTTCCTGTTGGCTAGGAAAGCGCATACATACAACGTCCCAAGCCCACCAAACTTCTCCCACTCACCAGGGATCCCTCACTCCTCACGGGCACGACCTCAACGCTCCCGCCGAGCACTCAAGAATCTGTCTACTGCCTGCCTCATCGCTATAGCAGTTACTCAACTCGACATTGTCCAGTTCGACTGAACCTGCGTCTACCTGCGACCTCATCGCGTTGGGTAGTTCACCAGCCGTCAAATACCCCACCTTGGTAAACAAACATGGCGGACACGGATTACAACAGACGGAACAAGGCACCACGACCTCTGTCGGAGGCCGAAAAGGAGCGCCTGGAGGAATATATCGACTCAATTCACTACTCTCCTCGGTACGTTCTGTCGCCCACAACCCCGCACTATAGACGCGGGGCAGATTCAAAAACATGTGGGAGCACGTTGGTGTGTAAACAGGCACTAATACCCAATCCAGTTATTCCGACGATGACTACGAATACAGACATGTTCAACTACCAAAGGCTATGCTGAAGGCCATCCCAAAAGAATATCATGATCCGTCAAAAGGGACCTTGAAATTGCTCTGGGAAGAAGAATGGAGAGCGATAGGTATTACCCAGGTACGGAGATATACCCCCCCACCCCCACAGTTATATAACCGTTGCTAATACTTTAATTACAGAGTCTAGGATGGGAGCATTACGAGGTGCACGAACCGGAACCACATATCCTCTTGTTCAAGTAAGCTTCCCACCGTTCTGAAACCGAAAAAAAAAGGAAGCATCCTAACAATCCCCAGACGCCCGATCAACTACGTGCCCCCGGCACAATGAGCCCACCCTCCTCTTTAAATAGACACTACGGCGTTCATCAACAGCGGTGCCGCTCGCGGCGGCTCTAGATTTCAGCACGAAGCGGAGTTCGGAATTCACAATCAGCATATTTTTTGCATGCGTGTGCGTCGACGAGTTTTCGACGCCTGACATCATGTCCCTCGTCATCTCGAAAATGGACTTCCAGCTGACACATACTGGGTTATTCTTCGAATAAGTATTGTCTTGTGTATCAAACCAGTGCGTTAAGACGGGTTTTTATGACAGATATTTCTGAATTCAATGATGGAACTATGCTTAAAGTGCCTTCGGTGAATCTCCAGTGCTTTGCATCTGGATTTGTTGGACTGATGTCTATGTGAATCTCCCGTGGCCTTGGAAATATCCGACTTTTATTGCCTCTGCCTGGACCCTGGCTACGACCCCTCGGATAAGACTGCTCCCTTTACCTTTCCTTCCCCTGCCCCGGCAACAGCTCACCAGATCCAAAGCACTATATCTTAAAACCCTCTACCATCATCCTCATTGACCACTCCACCACTCCACCCTCTCATTATCTCTTCACTTTCTTTCTTTGCCTGAAAAGCATAGGAGTATATACAACAAGACACAATTTCACTTGCATGGCACTTCTCATTTCAGGAGGTGAATCTCATCGCATTTCCTGCTGGTATATATGCCTGCATTACCCCTCCAACCCTGGCATCATAATTCCTGGGTCCTTCCTCAAGTCTGCTCCTGTTGAGACTGGCGACACCCGCGCACCATCTTCAAAAATCATCGCAAATGCATCCATAAATCAATAAACCAAATAACTCGCTGCCCATTGCTCCCGAATTATTCCTGGCCCTTTTCGCAACCGTTCCCAGAGTGGTAAAGATTCGCCGGTGCCTATGTCTTTGGCCGTATAATATCCATCTGCCGCATAATTCCCATGTCCATCAATTCACCATATAACGCCCATGCCCATCAATCCGCCGTGCAATGCCGAGACCCATCTATCCACCGTGCGACGCACTGAACACATCAATCAAGTCATGGTTCTCAATCCCCAGCTGCCACTCAGTTAGCCACACATCCCACTCTCACCCCCCACCCCCCCTCCAACATAAAAAAAAGCCCAAAACAAACTCACCTGCCTCGCCGTCAAAGGCTTATAGTAATCAATCCTCATATTATCCGGCAAGTAGAAGAACAGATCCCAAGCCATGAACCTCCCCCCCCAATCGTTTCTCCAAGTCTCCAAACACCAATCAATCGCATGTTTCATGATCGTGTCCGGCCCAATCTTGAACACCAGCTCCTTGCGCGGTCCATGGCGGAATGTCACGTACATGGCCTCTTGGCTGCCGTGGGAGAGGTCGAAGTCGTGGGGGATCGCGATGGGTTGGCCGATGAATTGGTTGGCTTTGAGTTGGGTGGCGAGGAGCTCGATGAGTTGGGGGCCTTGGCCGTTGGCGAGGGCGGCTTGGATGATGGCGAGGGGGTCGGTGGGTGAGTTGCTCCTGCTGCGGCTGGAGGGGGCGGAGAGGACGGCCATTGTGGTGGAAGTGTTGGGGTTGAAGTGAGGTTTTGGTGGATGTGTTGTTGGTATAATGGCTTGAGTTGTGGAGGTTGGTATGGTATGTAGGATGATAGAAGCTGAGGAGGATCGAGGACCTGAATTTATACTCGTCTCGGACTCGGCTGGTTAATGTAGGCACCCACTGCCTGGACCTTTCGAAACGATCTGAGACAAAGAAGTAAAGAGGAGAAGAGGTGAAGAAAGCCGGAGCTGTTTCTATCTGTCTGTGTCCGTGTTGTGGAAGACTGGAGACTTGAATTTATATTGGCCTCAGACTTGCTTGGTTTAGGCTTCAACTGCTTCAACTTCTTCGAGACGGCCTGAGAACCTGGGAATAAAGAATGGAAGATGTGAAGAAAGGTGTAGCTGTCTATATATGTTTGTGTCCGTGTTGTAGAAACTCAAAGGGACCTCCAAGATCTTGGTGGAAGTTGCGGTTAGGCAAAAGTCAGTCTGTGGAAGACTGCAGCAATTTATATTACTTCGCGAGCCTGGTCAAGAACTTGTAGGAAAGTATTTTGAAAGAAAAATAGCTTCCCCTTGTAATATAGGAAGGCAAGAAAAATAGCTGTCAGATATCCCAAGGCATGGACACAGTGGTAGCAGAGTATAATATTATAACCCATGAGATGGAATGGTAAGAGCGGATATCTATCTTTCATTTCCAAAATTCCGAACAGACGACTGGTTCTCCCAAGAACCGCATATATACTTTATCTCCCACCCCCCATCTTCCCCCCCGTTGATAGTTTATGAGTTTCTTTCAACATACTATGTATCTCTATCCCACCCACCCAAAAAAACGCCATCGCTGATGCAAACCGAACCCAAAATATTTCCCATTTCCCAGAAAATCCCCCCTCTTTTGGCGTAATAAAAGTAGAAAGGGCGAGCCGCCCTAATAGAACTCCTCTGGGGCTGGGACGCGTTTCCAACCCCAGGTGCGCATCGGAATGGGGAGACCGATGTAGTTGTGCCATAGGCGATTGAGCTCATTTGTGAAGATGTGCCATCTGTTTTGGTGTTAGTTACTCTTATCTATAGTGATATCCGTGAAGATAGAAAGGGGAGCAAACTTACGCAACCTTGGGAAACCCAATCCACTGCTTAAAGATATATATCACGATTCGGTAAATGAGCCACGTCTCATTGCAAATCGCCTCCCACACCGTCTCCTCCGTGGTATCCCGGAGCCTACGATGATCACCAATGACCTTCTGGATATCCTCATCCTCATCCTCATCCTCATCATCCTCAGCCATCTCTCGGCGTTCCTTCTCCGTCATCTCACTCGTATCCTTGAAGCTCTTCCCCGGCACCTGCTGTCTCCCCAGCCTCTCCCGATCCGTAATCACATGATACTTCTCCCCCTTTCCTTTCTCCGCTGCGCTATCTTCGGCATCAACCAGGTCTCTGAACTTGCTAACCGCGTTCAGAGAGCTGCTGATCCTAGCGAGTGTGTTGAACAGAGCCACCAGCTCCGTCCGCTTCAGTTGCGGCGCAACTTGCAGATCACCCTCCAGCGCGTGCGGGTTGTCAAACTCAAACAGAACCTTCAGCGCCGTACCGTAGCCGTTTGTCTGCAGCTTTCCCCACAGACGGCACTTATCGCACCCAACACAGTCCATCAAACGGCTAATATTGCGGAAACGGTTACGGAAGTCCTCTTTCAAGCTCGGTCCCTCGCCATTAACAAACATCAAGCTCTCATCGAAGATATTCGGCTCACGGGCCGCCTGAGCTGAGATGGCGAGGACTTTGCTCTTCGTTTCCGCATCCTGCGTGGGGTCACCTGAGCAGTACGTGTAATCGTTCAAATACGGTCCCAGCTTAGCCACGGCGCGTACGACGAGGGCGTAGTTGAAGTACAGGTTCGAGATGCGCTCCGGGTGCTCGTGCAGCCTCTCACGGTAGCAAGTCAGATTCGGACCCCATTGGCCAGTAAGCTGGTTGAGCGAGTCCTGGCAGATATGTGCGCTGATACTCGCGTGCATACCCGACACCACGCGGTAGAACACGCGCTTCTCCAAGCACTCATCCTCATTCTCGAAGCCCGTCTCAGCGCTCGGTGCATTTCCCAGTAGCGGAGCATGCTTCGCACCGCCCTGCATCACGAACTTAAGCTCGTTGGCGGCGGGGAACTGCATGCTGGCGGTCTTCGGCTTGCCGAGAGACGCGGACTTGGGGAAGGACGAGCGGCTGAAGCAGTTCTCGCGGTATATGGCGTCCCAGACTTGGTTT
Organism: Pseudogymnoascus verrucosus; assembly: GCF_001662655.1. Taxonomy (NCBI): domain Eukaryota; kingdom Fungi; phylum Ascomycota; class Leotiomycetes; order Thelebolales; family Thelebolaceae; genus Pseudogymnoascus; species Pseudogymnoascus verrucosus. The sequence goes on from NW_017263708.1 coordinate 122,029, forward strand.
GCGCTCGCGCCGCCGTATCCGGTGAAGCGCTCTGGGTTGTCGACTAGACTCACGTAGTCGCCCTTGGCTGTGGCGGACTCGTCTTCTGGTACACAGTAGTCCCTGCTATCGCACTCGTCGTCGTATTCCATCACGCAACTCTCCGCTGTGTCCTCTCCCAGCATGCCCTGTAGCGGCCTCTCGGGACCGCGCTCGGCTTGTTGCTTTCGTCCGGGGTGAACGGCTTTTGGTCCTTGCAGCTTTGATAACTCCTCCGCGCGCCAGACAAGTGGTATATCCTCCTCGTTATCGAGTGTGTTTACGGCGCAGGCAATGTTGCCGCACATGCTGCTTTCGTCGTTCCAGAAGGGACATTGCTTATTAAATAGGTTGAGGCGGTAGTATGCAAAAAAGTCGGTGTGCTTGGTGAGATCCTCGACCGCGGGGCTGATCGCCTTGTTTAGATTGTCGATTGTAGAGTAGGAGGCGCATGCATCGGAGACAATTGCCTTTGGGTGGATCTGTAGGTGGTCAGAGTGGCAACGCAAGGATGGACGGTAAGGGATGGGCTGGACTTACGGCGCATTCGTCGGCGGCTTCGGGGAGGATGTTTCTCGCGACTGCTTCGCTGTTTGCATCTGACGTATGCAAGAGCGCAAACACAGCGAGGTAGAAGAGTTGTGCTGCTGTCCTCATGGTGGCGATGGGGATTTTTTCTGGCGACGCAAGGCCAGCACCTTTACAATTGGGAACTCGTGAAGCGCCCGGAGTCTCTGGAAATGACGCAGATGGCTGTTTCCAGATTGTAAAGTTTCCAGCGGACTGGCAGTGTATATATCTATTGATCCCTCAATTTAGACCTGTCGAAAGATCTCAAAGAAAGTGCTTCCAATCCAATTAAGGTCCAGGAATTTGGGGCGTGGCTCAAAGCGGTATAACTTTCGAGAAAGTCACTTAAACTTAAAAAGTACAGAACCAAACTCTTCAATCATAAATGGCCGGCATGGTATTGAAAATGGGGAAAATATAAATACAAAAGAGTGATTTCAAATCGGAAATGTTGTGTTTACAAAGCCAGGGTAATTTAGTCCTGTACCTTTCGCTTCAACGTGTCCATTCCTACCGTCTGATAATCTGATTCAAGGCCCGGCGGGAGGGTCGGACGACGGATTAAAGGTCCCGCCACCAAGTGGCGATCACCAACCGACCAATCACTCAACACAGATGATCCAGCCACCACCCCCGTGCCTGAATTCACAAGTGTAACCAGTTAACTTATATGGAACTTATTGTTTATTGCCGCCAATGGCTATTTTCAAATTTATTTAATCAATGCCCGTACTAATATTAATACAATTGCCCGCGGACTTCAAGAATGCTCAAATAATTCCAGCTGACAAGCTCTAAAAGCAACGTGGCTTCTTCTCATATTGTATCACTCGTGCCACAGCCCATCACTAATCGTACATCGCGACGGGTAGTGCCAATATGAGTGAGTGCCACGTAGGAAAGAATATTCCGACCCCATATCCCAATAAGTACTTCACTTGCCTACCCCGCGCTCTTCCCCGCCCCCTAATGACGGTACTGGAGCCATGACCTCGCTGGTGCTTGGCAGTGAGATCAACTCTAGGGGCAACTATAAAGCACATCTCGTGACATAGAAGCTGACTGAAGAGTGAACAGTCATAGGAGCTGATATAGATGCAATGCTTTTTGAGCACTTCACTCTTCAGTTGGCTTTTTGTTCTTTCTTAAGCTCCCAAATCGGCGTTTGATACCATCACCGAATTTGCGCCCTATAGAGCTTGGTCTCCCGTTTCTCTCAAACTCCGGATACCTCGCAGCATCCGATGGCGAGCCCCGTTGCTCAGGTCCAATGCTGCTGGTACTTCGCTGATGAGACGACGGCCTTGACCTTGGTGTTGGTTGCATTTCGTAGACAAAGTTGTTCTCCGAGGCAATCCTCCTATGACTAGGCCCCTTGCCCCTTGCTGCGTCGGCAGAAAACGACGGCTCGCCCTTTCCTTTATAATCTTCTGGTAGGTATTTCTAATTTCATCGTTAGTGATCCTATCTGGCATGCACATTAAAAGTTAAGTGGACTTACTACTCCATCCCATCTTTTATAGGCCCCACCAGGCGCGTCAGAGTCCCTCATTAAGTCATCACCCTCGGTGTAGTCCATGACCTGCCCAGATTCGAGTCGTCCCCCAGGAGGCACAATGCCGACCCCATACAACGGAACATGCCTGCGAAGCGCATCTTCGATGTTCTCCTGGGGAGTAGCTTTCAATGCCTCTGCATTTGATGAACGAACTGCATCGATAGGACTCTGATACTTGCTCGTATTCCTTGCGAGGAGAGTGGCATCGTAAGGTCCTTCGTGATGATAGAGCTGGTCCATGGAAGCATCCAAGCTATCGATAAGGTCTGCTCGAGGGAGATGCTTTTTCTTCAGATGTGGCGCTTGGCTGGCCAACTTATTCTGTTTCCTAATCACATCAAGAGGTCGGTGGGACACATCTCCAGGGTACCTCTGGCTCAGAGAACCATGGCGTTGTCTTGGAGGTCCCCTCGGGAGTGGTTTGTCGTTGAGAGCCTGACCTCCCTGGGCTTGCTGGCCGACGTCGATTAGGGGTTGCTGAGGTTGGGGATCACGGAATGGGTTTCTCGATGATAACTTGGACTGAGATGACCTCGTCGAGGCCGGAGGGGTTGGCGTGAGTTTCTTGTCCAACGTGGACCCAAAGTGAGTCCCCGGGCCTGTGAGCTGGCTGGGCTCTGGAGCCGTGAGAGGGTCAAGGAGATACTTCGACGCCTGGAACAGTCACTGTCAGCGATCATTGCAAGCAAAACTACCATATGCACGCACCGAAGGGGAAGCTTACCCAGTCTTTATCTTCAGATGTGCTACCCATGTCTGTAGCTCTCTTGAGAGTAGAAGCTAGCCGGAGTGCTGAATTCAATATGTGATGTCGTAGACGATTTGAGTAGAGCTGCCTATTTCAATGCCCAATATCCGATGCCTGATGGCGTCTCTCACACGGGTTTATTGGGTTGGTAACAGCTCTTTTGTAGAGACAGTGAATGGATATTCTAGTTGAATCGAGATGGCGGAGTCAGAGAGATTATGGAGTAGAAATTAGACTTTTTAGGAGTGTCTATACAATATGATATATGGGTGAGAATGGGATGGAACGGCGGGGGGGTGTGACGAAGTATTTAGTTGGGAGAGGAGGTAAAAAAGATGTATCCGGCCCTGGCTGGACACTGTCACCGATCCGATTTCCCAGCCATGTAGATGTACTTACACTATCTAAGCTAGACAGGTATATGTTTGGTGTTGGGCATTGCAGGATGGTACTTTCCACTTCTAACAATATGAAGTCACTCCTGATGTCATATCTCAGTTTCCGGGCCTTGGCCAAGATGTTGGCAAGACACGCGTCCGGCACCCAGTTGATTCTTTCCTGCTATTTATATCCACACCCCCACCAACGGCCGCAGTGCCTAACGTACACACCCCCACCAAAAACCTGAGGACGTAATTGATGACTAATCATCAAAGGGTTCTTATCGCAGACGTCACTGCCCCTAACGGATCCTTATCGCGATGAAGCTTACTGTTTTTGGACAGCTCCCAAAGGCCGAGACATTCGCCAAATAAGTAGGGATATCAGAATGAACCATCACTAAATGGCTCTCGTCGACTATAACTCCTCCAGCGACGATGAAGAGCTTCAAGATGGAGAAGATAGTTCCGCAGCTAAAAAGGAGGGAAACCCAACAGCAGCAGCCCCCTCGACAAACACTCCAGGCACCCTCAATCCTCCACGAAATACCCTAAAACGGAAACACGAAGCTGCGCCGCCCTCCCCCCTCCCCCCCTTACCCTCCCGCTTCCTCGACCTCTACGCCTCCAACTCCCGCGCCAGCGCCCGCGACGACCCCTCCCTCCACGGCGGGCGCAAACGCACTACGCCGCATATCCAAGGCAACTGGCCAACCCACCTCTATATCGAGTGTAAACCACCCCTCCCATTCCCGCTATGAGAAACCCGAGTTCTGACATGCACAGGGTATCCGAATCCTACCGAGCACGAACTTCTCACATCGCTCGTTGATTCGTTCCGCGATCAGTCACGGTATGGGCCTGAATACGAGCGGGATCTGGACGTCCAGTCCCTTCTCACTAGTGGTCTCGGCTCCCCTCTCCCGCTGCATATCAGTTTATCCCGACCTATTGGGTTTAGCACAGCCACAAAAGACGCGTTTCTCACTTCTATCCAAACAGCTATCTCAAATAGTGATATCCATCCGTGAGCTCCCCCCTGCTTTTGTGCACCACTTGATCACATGACTGACTACCTGCAGCTTCCCTATCACATTCAATGGCTGCGATTGGGCCTCTAATTACGAGGGAACGCGCTGGTTTCTGGCTCTACGAGTTGCAAAACCGCTAGAAGATAATCTAAATAAGCTACTACGAGTATGCAACGACACAGTCCAGTCACATGGCCAGTCTCCCCTCTATGCTTCCGCCCGGCCTCCTGACCCTGATACCCCGGCGCAAAACAAACTTCCACCACGACCACCATCAAACTCACCTTCCCCGCAAAAAGACCTCTCATCCTCCTTCCACATCAGCATAGCATGGGCCCTCACCGCCCCGTCAAAGACATCAGATACCCCGAAATACCCCAGTGCCTCTGAAATCGAGAAACTGAATTCCGCGTCCATGCCAATCGTGGCTTCCGTGATCAAAGCTAAGATCGGGAATGTGGTGACGAGCATACCCCTTTCCGTAGAGCGGGAGGAAAGGAGAAAAGGACTTTTTGGGGTTTGAATAGAGTAAATAGACCTTAATATGAAATTATACTTCCAAGAATCCAACCTACTGCTCCTGACCTTCTTTGTGAACCTTACTCCTGACTGCTCCCATAGATGAGGCGTGCACGTACTTGCCTTGGAGAACATATAAGCTACTCCTTACATATACATTGATTCGGTCACAAGTGCAACAGCTGGTATCCGGGTTCGCAATTTTCCTACCTATGTGAAGAGAGCATTGGACGATGGCCACAATCACCCACAAAGGACTTCTGATGTGGTGTCCTATCCCTGGGTGAAGCTGCCCATTGTGAGCCGCTGGGGCATTATTCATGCGGTATAATCTCAAACACATGAAGGGTCTGCCTGGATTGCTGCTGCTTCTCGTGTAAAGGCTGCGGTGGTAGGAGCGTAGCGGTGACAGCAGCGGCAACGGCGACAGCAGTTCAGCGGCAAGAAAGCCCCCGGTAAGATATCCCCCTCTATACCGTAAACGAACGTGGAGTAATCACAGGGACTACGGCGAAGCATCTCGACCTCGACAGTACCAGCGGTCTTGATTTTTTTCTTCCAGTGGTAATTTGTTGCACTGTGAGCCGTCAGTGCATTGTGCTCGCGGCAGGTTATATCATCGCCCGAAAAGGGCTGCTCCCCTGACTTCTGATCCCGCCTTCAGCAGATATTCCAAGTCATATACCCCCATATTCCTATAGGAGACTTGATTCCTAGAGACTTTGGGTTGCTTTCGCCCGAGCAGCTCAAAAAGGCCGCTGTAGATGTCAAGGCGAAGATGGTCTCCTACCACGCTGAAAAGCACCAGCAAAGCTCTGCTCCCTCATCCAAGTTCCGCCGGCGCAGTCGGCATGGATTGTTGGTGCCGCTGCTGGTGCCGCCGTTGCTGATCGTGTAATGGCCGCAATAAAGGCCGGGGTGGTAGGAGTGCGGCCGGTGACAGGAACGGCACGACAGCAACAGCTTCAGCGACGTGAATCATGGTATGTGCACTGGAATCGGAATCGGAATCGCAGTCGGAATCAGAATTAGATACCAGACGAGTAACCCTCTATGCCAGACTTTATACCCATTTTCTATTGTAGTTTTAACGTAACGAAGAAACGGCCCGGATTTAGAGTATTGCCCCAGTCGACGACGGACGCCATGTAGAGAAGAGGTACCGGATCTCCCACCTAAATGAGGGACCTGGACCCTTCCTTCTCATGGAGGATGACGTATATTCCCCATTGGTCAATAGACGCTGCAGAAAGTGCTCGTGGGGAATTAGACAGTTGGAGGCGCATCACAACTCCTTAAAAGGCCTCGAAGAGGCCGTCGCAGAAGCAGAAGGAGAAGACGGAGTGGCGACCAAGGCTGTCTCTTTCTCCTGTGACGGCCTTGAGAATGCCGATTATATATGTCATGGGTTCCTCCTGTCCGTGACCTCGAAATTCCTTTGTGTACGGCGGACTATGCAGTCACAGCCCCCTACGGGACGTCGTTCCTGTAAACTTCAGACTCTCGCCACGAAACTTGAGGCACCGTGACCGGCGTGAATTACTACTCCTGCTTCTCCTGCTCATGTAAATTCCAGAGCGGTGGCAAGACTGCAGCGACGACAACAGCGCCACGACAGCAGCAGCCCCAGCGACAAGAAACCCCCCCCCCCCCCTCCCTACCTGGCTAAGATACACCGCCGCCACAACCGTAATCAAGTCCCGTTACCCGACAGCCGCCGCAGGAAGGCCCTGAAAAAAGTATCTTGGAGGTGGTATGGCCCCTTGGATGGGCTCGTTAAGGCTGGCACAGAATGATAAAGAGGTAGTGGCAAGTGAAAATTGATTTAAGGGGGGGATTATAGTGAGGAGTGTATGTCGTACTCCTCGAAAAGATAGATGCCTGGCCCATAATCTATATTAGATCCTGTGATTCTTCTCTGAGGGGTGTTCGTTATCGCGTTGTGCAGTATTCAAAATCTAGTCTTCATTCTCTTCGTTTTGTCAAAGCCACCCTCCAAAATGAATACGAAATCCCACATAAGGGGCTACTTCTCTGCCCCCCGCGTCATTTACATATCCATACAAGCGATGATCACTTTCCGTTTCTGGGCGATGCACTCAATCCGGATAAGGCCCAGCAGCGTGCTCGGCGTGAATTTCTCCTGATGCTGCTGTTGCACACCCCATTCCCCCGGTAAAAGACACAGGTGTGACAGTGGATCATGCCTTAGTTGCCGCTCATACCATGACAATTTCTTTTCCAAGCACGAACAGCTGCAGGAAGAAGGCCCCGAAAGAACTCGATCGATATTTTATGCATTTAACCACGACTAATTATCAGAGCCTCGTAGATCACACACCCCATCACTCAGATAAAATCAGACAATCACGGAGCCTCACTCACAATAGATCGGCAAGGTAAGATATAAAAACTTGATTTCCCCTCAACACACGCCTCCTCCCTACCCCTATCCCCCATCCCCATCCCCACCAAGCCCAGCCAGTCCTATCAAATACCAAAAAAACAAGCAATAAAAAAAAAGACAAAAACGCCATCCCATGATCCATAATTCCCACACACATGTCCGCAAAGCCAGAAAAAAAAAGCCAAAAGCCAAAGCCAAATATGTCCCGCCCGAAACCCGAAGAAAGCATCAGGAGCCGACATATCGCATCGTAGATTTTCCATGCAAAGAAATAAAAGCTAATCCTTTGCCCTATATAGTAAAAAGTTGAGTATTGCCAGCCAAAAAAGAACAACGTATAGATCGGCGATTCGGGGGGGAAAACGAAGTGCGAAAATTTGAACGCCGTGATTTCCCATTGCCGAACGGAATGGGGGGTATCCTCATCGATCTCAGCAGCCGTGATAACTATAAGTCCGGCGTATTATATCCCTCCTCTCCCTCTCCTCTCCTCTCTCTTCGCAAGCAATCAAACCCTTACTCACGGCTCATGCTTAACCCTCTTCGCCTCCCCTCCTCCCCCCCCATCCTCGGCATCAGGACTCTTCCTCTTCCCCCCCATCCCCGCCGGCTCATGCAAAAAACTCGGTCCACTCCCCACCACCGGCGTCGCGAAATTCAGCGGACTAGGGAGTGTATTCCCGTCTCCGCCCCTAAAATTCCACTCGGGGTAGAAACTACTCGGGCTCGGTAGGAGTTCATTGTTCATGAATCGACTAGGGAGTGCGGACACAGGTGTCTCGATTTCATTCCCACCACCGCGACCACCGCCGCCGGGACCACCGCCGCCGCCGCCGCCTTGGTTAGGTGGATGGGGTCGCGCGAAGGGGTTTGGTGGACCGGAGGCGCCGGCGCTGAGGAGGGCGGAGGCGGAGGGGGAGGGGGGGGGGAGGACGACGCCGGAGCTGTGACTTGCGTCTGTGCCTGGCCCGCCGCGGCGGGAGGGGTGGGAACCGGTGTCGTTTGATTCGCGGGGGGAGTTGGTGGAGGCGCCTGTTGCTTCACCTCCATCCGACGGTTCATCGGGGATCTGGACAGTGAGACGGGGTCGCTTGCCGCTTAGTTGCACAGAGTTGGTGCGGGAGGGTGGACCGGTGGGGGGTGTGAATTTGTCTGAGGAGGGCGGGGGTTTGATGGAGTTTGTTGGGTGCAGGGGAGGGGATTTGATGGTGCCGTTGCGGGAGTCGAGGGAGGAGGTGGAGGTGCGGTTGGTGAGTGCGGGTTCGCTGCGGGAGGGTTCGGGGGCGGAGGTGGATGAGATCCAGTGCTGGGAGAGGATGGAGCGGGATTCGTCGATGGGGGTGAAGATGCTGCGGGATTTAACGGATGGTCGTTTTGGCTCGAGCATCTGCCCCGTGTTGTGTGACTGTTGGGGTTGCGGCGGCGGTTGGTGGTGTTGTTGGGGTGATGGATGGTGTTGCTGGGGCGGTGGAGGTGCTAGTTGATGTTGTGGCTGCTGCTGCTGCTGCTGTTGTTGTTGCTGTTGGTGCTGCTGCTGCTGCGGAGGTATTTGTCGTTGTTGCGGTTGCGGAGGAGTATTCATAGGCCCCGATTCTTGACGTTCTTGCTTTGGAAACACAGGAGGCATTGATGAGCGCCGCTGCTCTTCCATATACACCTGCTGAAGCTGGTGAGACGGTGGCGGCGGACCTTGCTGGTACTGATATGAGGGCTGCTGCTGCTGCGGCGGCGGTTGGCTATGCGGCGGCATATTCTGTCCATGCGGAGGCATGTTCTGCCCATGCTGCTGCTGTGGGTTGTACATCCCCGGCTGTGGCATATACGAGTAACCATTCATAGGCGGCGAAGGCTGAGGGCCCTGCTGCATATGCTGTTGCGCCATATTCGAGTTTACGCGATGAGGAGCATTCCGTGACGCTGGCCGGGATCCCATCTGCGGTGGCGGTTGAGGCGTGTGCTGGCGCTGTATATTCTGGAAATGCGCGCCGTTCTGTATGGGTGGTGAAGCCGAGGGAGCTTGTCGCATGTGCTGAAACGCCGCTTGGGATTGGAAATGCGGTCGCATCATGGGTCCTCCTTCTTGTGGGTGGCCTTCGTCCATGACAGAGCCCTCGTCATCCTCATCATCGTCGTCTCGTTTGCCGTTGAAGTCCGATGGACCCTTGTGCTCGTTTGCGCCGCCATACTGATTGATAATGTTAGCCACGCTCGTATTACTGATCGCGCCGTGTACGCTACTCACAAAGTTGTGCCGTTGGAGGATCTCTCCAATATCCGAGGACGAATATTCGTATAACTTCTTGTTGTTGCCAAATATTATGACTGCGACATCGACAGAACAGAGGACGGAAAGCTCATGCGCCTTCTTGAACAGCCCTCCTTTACGCTTCAGAAACGTTCTGCAAGGGGAACATGTCAGTCAACAGCGCCAGCAGATAGAAAATCATCACCACGACGTACACTGAGCGATTTCTATCATCCTTGATAGCCTTGATTTCGATCTTGCGACGACCCATGATGAATGCGCGCCGAGTCCCCGGCTAGTCGTACTGAAGGTGTCGATAAACGGGTATCGCAGTGGTGCTGGAGCCTAGCGACGCGTCTAATTTAACTCCCTCAATCTCTATCGATCCTTCGCGCGACCGGAAATTATATCCTACAATCCTATTCCTTCGGTCCCGAGCTCGTGTGGGTATTTCGCAGACTCGGTATATCCTCGACGCTTTGGACTGAGAGGTTGGTTTCCCAAGCTCCTCAGGCGGGTCGAGTAGAGAATTGAGCCGGTCGCAGGCCCTCTCTAGAGACACAGAGTCTCGATAATTACCAACGAGAGTCGATGGCGGGGTATTGTCGCCGCGACGATGGGTCGAGTCTATGAGGTTGTGATATACTTTTGGCGCACAGTCGGCACTTTTTGGGCTGAGCGATGATGTTGATGCTAATAATAGAGAAGGGTTCTTGCGGCGGAGGGAGGCGGCGTGTTCTCGTGCAGTGGAAGGGTTTCTTGGGGGGTGCGTTGTGGGGGTGAGTGGGTGACCGTAGATATGAGTGACATGTCCAACACATAGTAAATTGGTAATGAGAAGAAGTACCGCTAGTTATAAAGTGTGTGAGAGTAGTGTGAGAGAGTGTGTGAGTGGTCCCTTGGTAGTCGCAGACTAAGAAATACAAGGGTACATGGTCTTAGTGCTGTCCCTGTTAAGCGCCGCTGCGGCCAATCGGTCGATACGGAGGACCTGTTCGACCTAAATGGCAAAAAGACCCAGGTACGTACTCGGTAGCCCCTCCACAATTGGTGGAGAGGAGGAGCGTGCATGGACCAACTATGTGCTATGCTGCACCAAGCGTCTATAAATAGATAGCCGTTTGGGATAGTACAGCTCTGCCACAGAACAACTACCACGAATTCTAGAACCGGCACTTGGAAGAACGGAGTTGGATGTTGGATACGTAGCCGTCTCTGTGATCCCATAAGAGATGAACTTCATTCAGACGTCATTCTCTCATCGACGTCAACACCAGGAGCAGTATAGTACAGTATTACAGTATCAGCTTTGCCGTACATATCATACTGCACAAATCCGGCTCTGACCTCTCCCCTCACAATGGCTTGGCTCTCTCTCTGCCGTATACGAGCTTCACCGTCCCTCCCGGCTTTCCCAAGCCCTGTCACCGTGAAACAGCCGAAGCAGCCCATCACACGCCCTGGCCGCATACACGAGCGACCAGCAAAACCAACACAGAACTTGCACGCACGCAAGTAGCCCAGAGCATCTCCTCAACTAGGCCGCCTCCTATCCCGCTCGCTCGTTGCCTGCAGTAGAGTGCACATATGGACGACGAACGAACAGTATGAGTGTAAACGAGGAGGCGCAGACGCCTGTAACCGCGGGTGTAACGCTGTCAGGCTGATTGGTGCCTCTGGACGCGGTGCCCAGGAGAGGCTGGCTGCCCAGCTTTCGTGTTGGACTCCTTCGGCCAGGTGCATAGCCCACCCACCAGCTCTGTCAATTACAGTGGTGACTTTCTTACCTTCAATCCCTCTATCGTTGACCGGTTGATGAACACTCCACACGCCCGCAGCCTCTTCCGGCTCCCCGGCACATCTGCTGTTGTTGGAGTGTTGGAAGTGTATGCATCTCCAACCTCACGAAACCACAAAGTCGAGCTCACCACATTCTGCCCCACCCGCTGCCACAACCCCATGTTTCAGCCCTGTGCACCCTGTCCCAGATGTAAATATCCTACCCTTCTGCGGCTCTTCACATGAGACCCTGTAGCGTTTCCCGTTTCTATTCCCGACGTCGAAACAGACTAACTCCCACGTGCTGTTCCCCCCATCCAAAACACAACGATCACCATCGTCAAACCCCTCCCTGTGAATCCGAGGACACGGAAGGAAGGGAAAAGAACCTCCTCAATCGGACCGTTACCCCCGCCCCGGCTCGCAGCATGGAGCTGTTGTGTCATGCCTCACGTTTCTCCATCACCACATGTTTTAAGAGATGTTCAATTAAGCTTCATACAGTCAAACGCATCATCCCATCCCGGTAATCTGCATGCTCCCCCCGCCATCCCTGATCGCACGACCTCGTGGTGGATAAGAATAGAACACACCATCCCAAAATCCACGAGCGGCACATGCGCATACGCTACACCAGACCAGGCACCGTACCACCTTCAGCGCGCCCGGTTCTCCCGCAGCCCTCGCGTCCTTAAGCTCGTCGGCGTCTCTGCATCAAAGGGGAGCTGTAAACTCAAATTCCCCTTCGTCCCACCGTTCGCGCTGCTGCCGTGCTCCAGGGCCTTCCTTGCCGCGTCTGCTAACCCCTCTTCGCTGCCCCTCCTGCTCGGTAGGGGCGTTACTTTCCCAGCTAGGAGTCCGCGAATGCCACCGGATTTCCGGACGGGGAGCTCCGCTGTGCCGGCAGAGCAGACGTACAGCAGGTATTTGAGATTGGGTAGCGTGTGTCTGATGTCGATGAGTTTGAGACCCTGGCTCTCAGCGAGGCATTCAATGTCTTTGTTGAGGAGGAAGACGGCGTACTCGAATCTGAAACGGATGGTGCCTTTGCCATACAGCGGGAATGTACGCTGTGTATCCACTAGCGTGGAGATCTCGTCGCGCACGATGGAGCGAGAGCCGTACGGCATGACTGGGTAGGGGATAGGTACTGATAGATAATATTGGAGCATGTCGACTAATCGGGCAACGTGCCCAAGTGCAGCAGCAACGACGTCTTCGTCGGAATCATCGAATGAGGTGTTTGGAAGGAGTAAGCCGCAGATTGTGAAGGTCAGAGATCGTGCAGTCGGTTCAATTGGGAATATATGCAGCAATTCCTCGCATATTCGCCGGCGCTGGCCATGTATCTGCTCTGTGTTCGCTTGTTGCGCAACCATCATTTCTTCCACTTGCTCCAGGATAGATACCAGTTCAATCTCTGCCTGGGCTTGTGACTTGGTGCCTTCCTCTATTGCTTTCCGTCTTGCGGCAATTGAAGCTTGAAGCTCGTCACGCTGTTTGATGGCGAGTTTCACAAGCCTTTGCTCGGATTTCAGGTACTTCGCAGCCAATGCTGCCTCTTCTTCTGCCAGCGGCGTTTCGTCCACAGGTTGCTCTTGTAGAATAGTATTTATTTGAGCCGCAAGTCGCTCGCGTGTAGCCAAAGCATCTTGTATAGAGTCATCCAGGCTAGATAAACGCATCAATGCACTGTATGAAGATGTGGAGACAGGCGGGAGGTGTTTTGGAGGGAGGGTCACCGATGGTAGGTCTAAAGCATAGATACCATCGATAAGGTGAAAGATGACACAGTTAGGGGGAAGTTGGCGATTATTCAACTGCATTGGTCAGATACCATCTTCGAACAAGGAGGATATCACATACCGATCCGAGGAAATGAAGGGAGCTAAGCTCAATTTCCTGTTCGAGGAACAACGAGTACTCTTTCCGCTTCACCCACAATTTAATTGTGAATCTCGATAACCGTGTTATAGAAGGCCCATAATTAGTGAGATCAAAGAATCGAAAATTTGGATTCTATATACCATTAGCATTTCCGTGGTCTTATGGCAGTTAACGGCGGGAGGCCGGGTATATTTTGGCAACATCCACCAGACTGAAGTAAGAAAAAATAGCACAAACCATAGCCTTTTCCGTAACCTCAGATATGTATATTGGCTCATCTTCTCCTGCACAATGCAACGAAAAGAAGGCATCGACCATCCCATTGTCAATGACGTCTTCCAGCTTCCTTTGCCTGTAATCCGGGCTCTGCCCAGCCCATATTGTGCTTCTCCTCCGCCTCCCACTTGGCCGGATGTTGGCATTCAAATCATCTGAAGACGCCGAGTGATGTAACGAGGGTTCATGTAGAGATCTCCTCAGAGATTCAAGCTTCTCTGGAGTCTTATTCAGCGTCGCATCGTCAATTGTATGGCCGCGCGGTCGGGCTAAGGTGAGGTTGCGCAGGTATATGCCTTGTAGATGCCGCAACCGACGAGTTTGAGGCGCCAATAAAGGCCGCGAGCCTTCTGTCGCCATTCCTATAACGCCGCAGACATGTTGCCAACTTGGCCTTGTTGACGATGCTGGAGCTGGTACGACAAGGCTGAGGTATCGGAACTGACAAGGTCCCCACACCGACGGTCTAGCGCACCCTGCACAGACCAAGTTAGCCATTGTTCAACCTTGCTGTCGTCGAGGCTGAAAACTTTAAGGCTTCAAACCACATCATTCCTCCCAAACTTTGCAGCAGCTTCGGGCAAACAGGAAATATTACCCCGAATATGGACGGCAAGAGAGGTGGCTACGGCTACAGACGAGAAAAGTCGCCACGTCACGATATCACCGCACCACGACGAGACACAAACAATCGCATATCGAAACCATCACGCGCAGAGCCAAGTCGTAGTTTCCAAGAGGCACGACCACGACGCAACCAAACAACAGAGGATGAACAAACACGCAAGTGGGTCTCGGAGGAGGACAAATTTGTGCTGAAGCAGGCGAAAAAGAAAGCGGATATTCGTGTGAGAGAAGGCAGGGCGAAACCGGTCGATTGGTTGGCAGTCATACTACGAGTGATTGATCCTGATCGAGATCTCCTGGACGATGATGAAGAGGAGGTACAAGCCGATGTCGTGGACCCAGAGGGCGTATTTGAAGGGTTAGATGATGCTCAGCTGGCTGAGCTTGAGCAAGACATCACGTCATATATTACGCTCGAAACAAACATGAGGAACCAGGAGTATTGGAAAACGATGCAGATCATATGCAATGATAGACGCCAGAAGCTGAAGCCTAGAGGCCCGGAGGAACGAGCAGTTAGTTCGGTGGCAGCCGACGTTGATAAGCTGCTTGGGCCGAAGACATATGAGCAGCTAGAAGCTCTCGAGAAGCAGATCCGATCAAAGCTACGGTCGAACGAAGATATCGATGTGGATTATTGGGAACAACTGTTGAAGAGTTTGCTTATATGGAAGGCAAAAGCGAAGCTAAAGAAAGTCTACCAGTCAGTGTTGGATAGTCGCCTCGAAGCCCTACGAAAGCAGCAACAGGAGGATGCCGAAGGTGTTTGCAACAAGCTGCAGTCTATTATTGCTGCAGTAGAACCTGGGGTGCCTGCCGTCGCTGCGATACCATACTCTCAAGTTTATGACCCCGAGCCTTTCCTGAAGCTTGGCACTGAACATAAAACCGAGATCCTGGATGAGTCCGACTTTTTACGCAAGGTATCTGCGGAGCGGGTTAGGATTCTCAAGCTGGGATATGTGCCAATGCCGCAGGCTACGGCCGAGAAAGGCAAAAGTCACACGGAAAAGCCCAGCGGTAGCACGACAGTTGGCATACACCCGCCAGGCACGCAAAGGTTTTCCACGTTGGTCAATGAAGATTTCTCTCAGGCTACGAAACACTTATATGAAAGAGAGGTTGCCCGAGGAATCGACGAGAATGAGGAGATCTTCACCGCAGAAGAGAGTGTTGCGACGGCATTGGTGCCTCAATGGGCGGACAAGTATCGCCCAAGAAAGCCAAAGTATTTTAATCGGGTGCAGATGGGCTACGAATGGAACAAGTACAACCAGACCCATTACGATCATGATAATCCTCCCCCGAAAGTGGTCCAAGGCTACAAGTTCAATATTTTCTATCCAGATCTCATCGACAAAGTGAAGGCGCCAACGTACAAGATCATTCGAGAGCATGGCCGCAAACGAGGAGAATCATTTGCCCCCGCAGGCGAGGAGGATACGTGTTTGATCCGCTTTATTGCTGGCCCTCCATATGAAGACATCGCTTTCCGCATCGTCGACAAAGAATGGGACTATTCTGCTAAAAGAGACCGAGGGTTTAAAAGCAGTTTTGACAAGGTATGTTATTCCAGTATCCGAGACATCGGAGCTGTCACCCGGAACCTTACTTGCTGAAGACCAATCGCTGACATTGATACAGGGCATTCTCTCACTTCATTTCCAGTTCAAAAAGATTTATTACAGGAAGTAGCGGAAACGTGTGCTTTGTACATTACATACTGGCAGCTGCACCCAGGACGGGCCTAGGGGCAGAAGTAGTTGCTTTCTGAGGCGACTCTAGGACAAACAAGGTGGCTCTGGTCTTGAAATTATTATATGGCAGCGATGATATGGATGATCGCAGGGGTTTGCCGGTGAAGTGGGTAGGTTACATAAGCCTGCAATGACTACTACGCGACATTTGTATATCAAACAATTCGTGATGCAATATTTGCTCTGTTAGTAGCCTTTTCATCGCTGCTTGCTTTTTAAATCGTGTGAGTGTGCTGCGTCGTTGCTGCGTCGTTGCTCCGCTGCTGCATCCGCTTGCATACTGGAGGCGCCCACGAGCATAAAATTATGATGCTCGTTCTCCGTCGGTGGAGTCAATGAGAATCCGCCGCCGATCTCCAACCCGACGCCATCCAACCGCCCCCTCAATGGAACGCTGATACTTCTAGCGCTGTTCTAGAAGATGGTAACTCTAAGACCTCCAGGGTCGTCCAATTGTGTCGAATGCAGAGACCCTACGGAGCCAATCCGTGAATGGCGACGGCACCCACCTAAAACGCCTCCGGTACGTTGTTTCTGACACTATTTCCTGTGGCTACCTGCAACTTATGGGTTGCTGCATGTGCGGACATGTAGCTTCCTTCATCCCGCTTCGCAAATCACTGTCCTACCACCATGTGAGTTGACCAAGCTGGTTGGTCGCCCAGATGCAACTTGCAAGCCTATTTCCGTCCCGCCGTGCAATCCTCTGATTGTTTTCCATGACCATCTTGTATCGGTAAGTAGGGCACTCTCCTGTTTACCTCTCTACCTCCTCCGTCCAGGGCCTGGCTGCTGCATATTGCGCCCTGCCCCGTTTGCCTCTCCCAGTCACACACACCAGGACCGCCCTGTGAGTTGGCAATACGTCGCATGCAGAATGGCATCCCCGTTTCCTATCTGTCGGCTTCTTGGCCCCGCCACAAGCCACTCCTGCTCCGTTCCATATCTATGGGCTGCTTTAGTCTCCTTGTTCCTCTTCCAGAATACTTCTTTCTAGTTTATCCGAGATCTCAATGTCTTGATCTCCATGTCTGATATATTCGTTTTGGACACACGTTTCAGTTATTACTACAAGATTCCCGAGTGTAACTCTAGAAGAGCTATCACCATCATCATGGCCACAAACAACTTTCAAAACGCCAGGCAACGTTTCGGTGACTCCCCTCTTCATGATCAAGAGATTCGTGCCTCAGAATCTCCCTTTTATACGCGGGGCTCTTGTTCTTTTCTTCTGGATAATCTTCAACAATCTCAGCAAGATCACTACTATATGAGCGAGCAAGGCTCATCATTCCACGGGCTACTTCGTCAAGACTCGCCGTTGTCGCCAGACATGAATTCCTTTGGGCTCGGCGGTCCAAATTACTCCAATACTTCTCATGGAGGCTATTACTCTGGTTATACCAACAACCAGAACGCGGATGTCTTCTACACTGGCACAAGCGGCACAACAGCTTGTCCAAGAAACCACCAGCAATCATACAGCCCAAAGATGATACAGGGTCTTGGCCTTTCAGATCCGTCCTTGCAATGCCAGCTGCGTGATACAGATCAGAACCTCAGAACCGGAAACTCGGGTGGCTATTACAGGAGACAAGTCTCGATGTCTCGGACACCTTCTTTGCCAGATGCTGCGTCTTGCAAGGCTGAAGACGACGCTGAAGATGATGTTGCCTCGAACACAGAAGAAAGCAAAATCGGAGAACCTTACGCAAAGCTCATCCACCGTGCCTTGATGGGCGCTCCAAGCCACTCCATGGCTCTACAGGAAATTTACCAGTGGTTCATTGATAACACGGAGAAGGGGTCTTCAGCTGGCTCTGGCTGGCGCAACAGCATACGGCACAATCTCTCAATGAACGCAGTAAGTTATCATTTTTTCATAGTGCAACCTCTTCACTGTACTCACATATTATCCAGGCTTTCTGTAAAACAGACCGCACAATCGCCTCGCCATCCGATGCACCCGCAAAGAAGACGTCGGAATGGGTCCTTGCAGATTGGGCCATCGCAGACGGTGTCACTCCCACGACTCGTTACCGCAAGACCACCTCAAAAAAGTCAGCACGGCCAGACTCGCACGGCGCCATGAACGCATCACGTCAGAACGCCGGCAAGAAAGGGGGAAGCATGGCCGGACGAACGAAGACCCTGAGAATGACCCAAGGTCGCAGCCTAGGCTTTGATGGGCAGGCCTTGCGAGCGAGGGATGCTGAGAGGGACAGAGAGGCGCGCAGGGAGAGGAGGAGATATCACCAGTTACGCACCATGGCAACGCCACCGCAGGAGGATTCGGAACAGCGTCCGTTCTCGCCAACGACACCAACAGCCGCAGCTGGGATGAACGTCGCCAATCCGTACTACTTCAAGGATTCGTCGTTTGAGGGCATGGATGTGGCGGTGTATGATATGGGCCATGTACAGGGTGTGTATACAGGGGATGATGGGCCAGTGTTTACTCACAATGGGTTACCCAGCTTTGACGGTGAGGGGTTATGGCCGGGGATGCATGGGCACTAGTGAAGTAAGGTGTCGGAAACAACTGGTGATGTGTGGGAGAGGCTGTGATGTAATCGCGTGATAAGATCTACGGAGGATGTCTAGGATTTTGGATGTTGGTCGCTGCTTTTTGGGGATTCTGGTGGCTTGGATTGTCTTGGATAGTGGCAGCCCCCACGACTACCGGGGCGGGACCTCCGCGGGTCGAAGGGTCAGTGTTGATAATGGTCCTGGGCTGGGCATTTTGGAATTCAATAGATCGTAACTTTAGGGTGTGCTTGACGCACTTTGTAGCAGCACAAACGGCATTATCCATCCAGCTTACTGGCGTTTTCCACAGTGATAAATCTTGCGTCTTACCTGCAACCGAGTTCACACGTCGTGCGTGCATCTGGCCAGCCCCCCATCACCGGCACCCAACAACCAACAACCTTCACGTAGCGTGCATATGTCCACCTCCCCTGCCCCTGTCCGAGTGCAGATCTTAGATCGTTCCGCCATCGTGAAAGGAGGCCTTCTCGGTGCATCACTAAAAGCGGGAAAGCCGCGCATCTCACAGGCGGCCATCACTTCACCTCATGTGTCACTTTTCACCCCCCAAGATATACGAGTACTAGTGCGTGTCCTCGATGCATCCAAGACCCTCTAATGATGCAGGATGACACCCCATCGCTGTCTCGGCGCATGATAGTCTCCGAGACCTCTCTCGGTCGGGCATTTGGCGACGAGGCGCGTATCCTAGATATGGTACAGGCGAGATGGCCAGTGAGAGGGTGCAAACGAACGCCGTCGCGGCAGCCACAGTACAGTAGGGTATGGGCTAGGATGAGACAGGATGCGATTGGACCGGCCTCGTACGAAGATCTAGTTATATTCAGGGTGTATTGTGTGACCCCATTGCAGTAGTTGCATTCTAAGATTTGGGGTATTGTGGAGCTGGTGGTGTGCAAGCCTTCTAAGCCTTTACAAAGCCTTGAGTAGTAACTCGAGAGTTACCACACCTGGGTATGGGGATGACCCCCCACGTCTCTTACAAGTAGATTTAGCTGCAGCAGACCGCGGCTAGTAGATAGCGAAGCGCCCCCTCACGTCCGCATTATCAGATGAGGGAGGAGATTGCGCGTGTAGATGCATGCGGGGATAGATGCCGGGCCCAACTGTCAGTTCCTTGCGGCGGCAGACCATAAAAGTGGTATCTCGTTGCGAGCCTTTAACGAATGAACATTGCGAGCACTCCTACAGTACATAGTACGGTTGGTTTACAGTGCATGGATGGCTATGATATTACTTCTGCTCAACGATTTGGTACGGTATTGGCAGATCTCAAGCGCCTCCTTCTCATGAATTGTTGACGAGTGCCCCAGGATACTCTTCCTACCCGGGTTTTGTCAATATTGCCTGCCTTAGCTGGAATCCAAACTCCATTGCATGCTGTACTATGAGTAAATAGGTAAATATGGTTGTCTATCATGCAGTCCAAATAACATTCCTTCGAAACTAGTTTTCTAGAAGGGTTCTCATCCCTGACCATCTGCATGCAAGGGGTGAGAAGTGAATGCCCATGCCTATGTCGGTAGAACATGCAGCTGGCTAGTGCCAGGTTCCGTAAGCCACAAGACAAGAACTCCATCCCACATACGTCCATTGTTCACTAATGAGTTGACAGGTCACTTCAGCTCCTGTCTCAGACTTCACCTATCACTCTATCACTCTATCACATCTTCATAGGGTTCTATGATACGCACACAGTAAGCGCCCCCCCCACGGTCCGTGCCGTTCTAGAAGACATCCAACGACCTTTCGAAGGTGCGTTTGACTGTGTACGCTTACCCGGTTTGGAAGCGGCCGCCGTGGTTCTGTGCCACTCGCGGGCCTCCAAAACCGTCCCCGGCGAGGCTGGGACTGGGTGTCAGCCACATTGAGGTAGGTTCCGCCGACGCAGGTCAAGTATCACCACAACGGTCAACGCACTGTATCAACAATATCACATATCAGATTCAGGATTCATTGACGCCTCCTCACATTGCCACTCTAGTCTTGGTGGCGAAATGGACGATAATGTCTCAGCCAGCCATATCCCACCGGTCTCCATTCCATATCTTGGCTTAGAAAGTAATCTGCACAGAAAAGCCCTGTTTGGGATGGTGTACTGTATGTTGCGCGGACGCCACTGATGTTGGGTTCTGGATAGATGTTGACTTTGGCGTATTAGATCCCCGCATCAGTCTTGGTGTGATAACACGGATGTAATCCTGAGACAGCATAGAACAAATTATAGTCTTCTAGAACCACACATTGCATTTCAGAGTGTGTGGTTGGAGAAGCTAGAGCTCAGCTAGCGATCTAGCACCAAACCAATTGGGTCGCCGAGGCACCTGCAACTTGGTCCTTGGAGGTTGCTGGAAAGTTGTACCTTGAGTACCCTAACGGAGGGTGGCCTGGCGGAGGATAGAAAACCCCTAATGCCATATGCCCAATACTATCCAAGGGGCCCAACAGTAAACCTGAAGTCATGGAAAAGTGCACATGGTTATGCTCAAGCTGTTCTTGACTGATGTCGCAATTCTAGCTTGGTAAGAGACTTGGATAAAAGTCCCTCCTTCATAGCCCCCAGCAATGATCTTTTGAACTTAACATGACCATAATTTTCCTGTTTCTTAGTGTCAGCAGAGGCTCGATAATATATTTATGGAGAGCGTAACAGTGAGATATGTGATTCAGAGAGAAGATTGTGTTTCGACATGATCGCGTCGTAAACCAGCAATCCATCTGCTCCAGCTCGACAGCCACCCACCCCCAATTTGGGGAGACTGCTTAACTCAAGCAAACGTCATGCCAACTCCGCACGAGTCCGACTAAGGATGACGATACAATGGATTTCATCATGGTAATATCTTGAGAGAAGAGGGTTTGTGAGACTTACAATAGATGGGGAGTCTCATGTATGCCAAGATCTTATGGCACCACGGGGACTGGCAACTCGAGGGGTTATGCGTGCCGTAATTTCAGCATCGTCGCAGATAGTATCTTATTTATAAAGTCCGACAGTTATAGTACCGGCTTCACACGTCGTCATACGAAATTGTTCTTCGCTGAGGTCCTGCATTTCGTTTTGGTGAAGGCCGAGCAACATCTTCTTCGTAGTCTAACGTTTCCAAGCCATGGTCGACCTGGTCCCAAGTTCTCTTTCTCAAGTCAGGTTTGATATTCCTCTTGAAGTGGCTTTTCTTCTTCTTATTGTCCTCTGTGGGTTTCGTTTGTGATAATTGTCCAGCTTCTGACTGAGTGAGTGGCGCCTTTGAAGCTTGGGTGCTAAGCAAAGATGCACCCTGAGATCCAGGATATTCTCCAGCTTTTCGTTCCAAGTCGGATGCTCTTTCTGCCTTGTCCGCTTTGGCCTCATCGGATTTTCTCTTCTCTCTCAACAGTGTTTCAATCTCAGTATGACGGAACATGGCGATCTGTTCGTCTGTTAAGGTCCTCTTAACGCCGTCATCGTAGTATCCTAAGTTGTCATCTTCCTCCTCGGTGACTCCCTCAGCTAGGAAAGTGGTGGCGAAGTGGTCCTTAGAATGTCCCGAAAAGTGCTTCGTGTAGAAGTCGGCCAGTTCAACCTGATACGGCTGTTAGCAAGAGGCTCCATCGACACATGATAGCTGTACATACCGTGGAAACTAATGGCACAGTACCAACCGGCGAGCTTGCAGGAGGTACTGCCATTATGAAGTAGTTCTCGTCCCATGTAGTTGACGTTTTATTTTCTTGTCTCTGGCCGTGAAGTCGAGCTTTGTTGTGAGACAGGGGAGGAGCTGGTAGCTTCGGTTTCTAGGCAGATATGCAAGGCTGACAAAATAGCCTTCGTCACGTGCTAGCATATAAAGTGAACGTCAAAGCTCTAATATATATTTCACTGTCGATGCCTCAGCTTGAGACTAATAATACCGATTCTATTACCTCGAACTTTCGTTGGTGCCTGATACCATACGACGTTATATATTTTTGGTTGCCTGGTTCGACTGTACAATTTCCAATATCAGCCATAGAGCCGCTTGGTATCAGATGATATATGAACCCAACGTCATTTTAGAGCACTCTCATCTCAGTGCTTCACTATCCAGATTACGGGGTTATACGGCTACCGAAGTATTTACCGATTTGAAGTCTATACAAGGTGCTTGCAATGGCTGTATCATGGCGCCCGTTCATGATATCAGCGATAGACTCCCGCATGCCCCCTCTATTAATTTCAACTACCTTCACCACGGATTCATATAAGATATACCTTACAGATCTTGCCCATCTTTGGTGCGAAGATCTCGACCGGCGCGCTATTCTGCGCCGAAGCCTCGCCGAGGACACTAGCATCGATCCGAGCGAGGATGCTGGTCAACTTAAGCTCTTCCTCGAGAAAATCTCGCTGGGTCTTGAGGGAGGGAAGGATGTTGACCTCCTCCTCGGCCTTGACACTCATGCGGGCAAGGAAAGTTCAACGGGGGCGAGAAATCTGGAAATAAATATGAGCATTGCTCTGCCCAAGCCGCTGCAGCCTTTGAACTGGACAATAAGGCTTTCTTCCTGCCCGCAAAGTGACTTTGCTATGCATTTCACCATACCCCTTCTGTGTGCTCAGAATGCCAGGCTCAAAGAGCTTGATAGCCTGGTTGGCTTGCTGCGCGATAAAGATAACGTCATCCAGAAGTTGGTGGACAAATTGGAGGCTACGGGGGCAGAGCTGGGGCATCTTTTCCCTGCGGTTGCGGGTAAAGGCGGCAGGAAAACCCCGCGAAGGGTGGTTGAGGAGAAAGTGAAGGGGTTGGAAGTATTTGCACAAGAGCAGTGGCGCACTGCCATGCGGAAGGCCGAGGCTGAAGACGAACATGATGGTGTGAAAACTATCATCCAAGGTGCTTTCACTAAGAATTCTCCTGTTGGGTCACATGCCCATGGTGCAGAACTCTTAGGCAGATTTGAGAAATGGTGGGATCAGTTGAAAGATGGGGCGATACCTTTGTCGACGCCAAAAGATGGAGGGAATGTCGATGATGCTGCTGCGGAGGATGTGAAGGCTGAACCGGCAGACGCGGATATGGATACAACTGAGGATGAAGGAACAGATGGGCACGCGGACGGTTTTCAAGTTGCGGCAACGCCACCTCGCCAACAAATACTATCGTCAAGAGCCAAACCTTCATCATCACGGAAACCGACCCGGAAGCAAGAATTGTCAGATGACGGTACAGACGATTCAGATGACCTCGGTGCATCTCAGTCGCAGCATGTCACTATCCGCGACAGCTTTCCCGCACCAAAAGAGGCAGTGCGCCCAGAAACAAAGAAGATCGGGGCGATCGGGGGGGGGGGAAAGGCCGCAAAAACAGCCACCAAGATGAAGCCGGAAGCAGAGCCAGAGCCAGATCCAGAGCCCGAACCTGTCGCAAGAGCCACAAGGAGCCACAAACAGGATGGTGCCGATGACGATGAAACTGAAACAGAGGATGAGGGTCCGAAAGCTCCATCCAAGCCCACTACGCCTCAAAAGAAATCACCTCCAAAACCGGCCGCCAAAGCCGCGAAGAAAGGAGGTCTTGGGAAGATCGGAGGGAAGAAGTCTGATCCCCCGCCAGTTCCTGCGTCTCCACCAAAGGAGGATGCACCAGACGCTCAAAAATCAGAAGCCCCACCAAAAGCCACGAAGTCCAGACTTGGCCGGATAGGACACAAACCTCCCAAAGAAGAACCTGGCGCTGATGAGGAGTCAAGAGGACGGACGGAGGTGAAGGAGGAAGAGAAGCCACGAGAAACGTCGGAAGAGAGAGCACAGCGAAAACGAGAAGAGTTGAAGCGACAGTTGGAGGAGAAAGCCAAAGCGCCTGCGAAAAAGAAGAGGAAGTTCTAATGCTGCCTACTCGTGTCGCTCAAAGTCCGATGGATTGCATATAACAGGGTTAATGTCAGCAGTTTAATCTCCTGGAACTTATCTCTTCACTTCCATTTATCAGTGGCTTGCTTACTGGTTGCCGCTCTAAGTGATTACACGCCATGTTATAGTTGCTGTGATTTCTGTCATTATGTACAGCCCCATTTCATACATTTGGTCTTGCTGTCATAAAGTTACTCTCTTACAGCCTTCCCCTCAATCATTTGTGCACCTTTTCTTCAAAATACTTATCCCACTGCTCCACCGTCCACGAGCTACTAATGCTATTGTCCACAAGACCATCCCACAGCACAGTAGGGGAAACATGGATCCCTGTCTGTCGTCCCAGCTTGATGAGCAACTTCAGATCATCTGTGACCTTATTCCCAATATTCAACGCCCCTCCCTCGCCAGCCTTCTCTCCCACAACCAACAACTCATAGAGCTTATCCTCGTCAGCTTGGTGGGTCCCGGGGCCAGAAGCCCCCAAGGCACCGTAGAGTTTGGCAAGGCGTCTGTATGTCTGGTTGCGCGTTTCGTTTACGACGTTGACATCGAAGAACTCGGTCTGATGCTTGAACAACACCGCTGAGTAGGCCCAGAATGTCTTGGGGTCCAGGCGCAGTGCTGCAACGCCTGCTTCATGGACCAGGGTTGAGGAGGGATGCCATGGCTGGACTTGCTGGCGGAAGACAACGTTGATCCTACCTGTGTACTTCGTCTTTATGATGGGAAAGACCTTCTCATAGAGGGTTTCAAATTGCTTCTTGGAAAACTGGAATTTAGTTAGATAGCTGCCCGGTAGTCCTGCGAGGTTACGTGAAGTTGTGGATATCTTACCGGACAGACATAGTCTAAGTAAACTTCCAACGTGTGGACCTTCGGTGCATGTGAAAGCGAGGTAAAAAGCTGCCCATAGAACTTCGGTGCGAGCGCCATGTTTTTGAAATATGCTGCTGAGTAGTTCTGGCAAACAGAAATATTGTGTTGAAGTCTCTCTGTGTAATCTTGGAGGACGTGGATTGCAACGCTGGATTGCGACTTTGAACGTCGTGTTGCATCATGTAACCATCATCCATGACGCAATGTGGGGTGGAGTTAGGGAGCTTATCGGGAAGATAGGAAATGTACGGGTCCAACCCCTTGTATTTATCGATGGGGAACTCCAGCATTATGAGAGAATACTACAGCAACAAAGCAATTATTGGACTTCCATATTTTTATAATGATATTTTATAATACAATGGTCTATTTGTCTACCTTGTCGAGTAATCGCCCATCAGTAGTGGTCTCCCTCCCTTCGGTAGCCCGCCGGCAATATATATTAATTGCCGACTCCTGAACAATCGCCCATTATCAAAGCGCCGTGCAAATGCCGCTGAACGCCTCGAATGCCCATCCCATGCCTTCCCATTCGCAAATTCGAACCCCTCGCTCCTCCATATTCATCCCTCTTTGCCAAGACTATCCTATCTTAAAAAGGTCGCGGACTCTGTTTCTTTCTTCTTGTCC
Source organism: Pseudogymnoascus verrucosus (assembly GCF_001662655.1). Classification (NCBI taxonomy): domain Eukaryota; kingdom Fungi; phylum Ascomycota; class Leotiomycetes; order Thelebolales; family Thelebolaceae; genus Pseudogymnoascus; species Pseudogymnoascus verrucosus. The sequence continues at coordinate 147,759 of NW_017263708.1, forward strand.
TACGCACTCCCAACTGGCAGTTCCTAGCATCATATGTCTTCGTCTTGGGGTCCCATACTCCAATAACTTCCAAAGTAACAAAGTCAAGTTGCGTTTCTATCTCTACCCACCCGGTAACTACGATGCTGCCCCTAGGTATAACTTTCACTTGCTTCCAATTGGCGGTATTGGTGAATCTGAAAGTAAAAAGGGCGTGACTACAGCGTTTGGTCATCATCTTATACATATGACTATCTCTGATTGTCCTGTGCTCTGGTGGGTCACTGGCGTTCTGGTTCCCGTTTTTAGCTGCTGATGCGGCATTCGATTGGGTTTGTAGGGCCTTTTCGCCAATGTCGCCCGGTTGCTTGTTAGCTGACTCCTGGGTCTGTTGTGCCGTGGAATTGTTAAAATTGCCGGCCTGTGTCGTAACGCCGACCCCGCCTGTAACTCTGGCTTGTCGAACCTTTTCTTCGGTTACCTTTTTGTCGCTTGAGGCTAGAGCAGGATATGTCTTCTTAACCTCGGCAGGATCAGGAAGCCTATAATGGGCACGCATTATGCTGCGTGTTTTCTCTTCTGGATCTTGGCTGAAGAGAACTTGCACAAACTTCCAACTAGCTTTTGCTACAGCAACAGGGAATAAAGCTTGGTGGAGTCGCAAAACAGTTTCTTGATCGATGGGAACGGTGGTCCAGGAAACGAAATCGTCCGTAATTTCAATGCTGCAAGCCAGATAAATGTCAGTAATGTGTGGAGAGGCAGAGGAGGGGTTGTATAACGTACCCTGAATGCACGAAAGCTGGTGGAGGGCCGGAAGGGTAGATGACGTCCAGCCAGTGTTTCAGTATTCGAGCACCTTTGCCCCCTTTTGCGTTTTCAACCGATCGTCTAGTGATCTCAGCAAGTTCAACTGTTCACAGTCAGTTAGCAAGCCTTCATTAAACAGATGATAATCCTTACTTCTAACTTTCTTAATAAGCTCAAGATCTTTACTGAACTTTATATACTCTTGCCATTCCGGGTCGCTGCCTCGATACGGGCTTTGAGGAATTTGCTTGATTGTGCCTGGGAATGGTATGAAAAGCGCATCTTCCAGCTCTTCCGGCGTTTCGCTGTCCGATATGGTCCCTTCCTTCTCGAATTCATCTGCCAGTTTATCGAGCGGTGCAAAAGCTACTTTGGTGAAGATATTATACATCATAAGTATTCCTATTGCTGAACCGAGGATATATCTACAGGCGATCAGTTTACGAACGACAGATTGTGGCGGGGCCGGCAATTACCTCCTGCTCTTAGGCGCTTTCTTGAGGCGCACCCCTTGAACTAATGCATTGCCACCATCCCGTCGTACTCGCGCGTGAACCGATAAAGGCAGGCGGTTCAGCCTGAAAAGGCTTGATGTGGCACGAAATGCCCTGAACATTTGGGCCATCAGGGGCCCCTTCGGGGGGCTAGCAAGCCTTGTAGGGCGTTTATCTTATAACGAGGTGTTGTTTTAGGCGTTGGAAGCTGCAAGTCTCATCCGAAATCTAATCGTCTTGACATATGCAATCTTTCAGTTGCAATAACGCCAGGCGCATATCGTCTTGGTGATTCTGATCGGCGCCGTGGCCGAGGACGCCTACAAAGTTGAGCCCCGGAGGGCGGTAAATTATGGCAATATTTCTGTATTCGGTTTAGCGCAACCGCGCCCAATGAGCTACAGCTCGTCGACGCTATCGCGACTCGCAAGGTAGACGACAGTTAAGTGCCTCCATCCGTACGAAAGGCCTCATACAGCAATTATGAGGCTCTCATTTGGCTTGCTACTGCCGGCAATTGCTGGAGTAGCGCATGCTACTTCCTCACGCATCGACGGCTTTGTATTCACAGCATCGAAGGAACTGGATGCCGGATCCGTTTCCCTTACTCCAGAGCAAGTCAGGGTTGTCCTGGCGCAACAACTCGATGTCACACAATACCATAGCTTAGGTGCCGGAGACAGGAGTGAAAAGGAGCTGAAACTCATCAACACGTTTGGCGGGCAGCACCCTAAACTCTTCGATGAGGATGTTGCGGGGACAACCTCCCCTAGGCACCTGGTGGTGTTCTTGGACGTCTCTCTTGAGGGAAGCAAGGCCCTCAAGGCCAAATGGAGTGAAAAGGGTCGGACGGAGCCATCATTTGTGATGGTAGGAAGTCCAGGCCGTGAGTCCGTTGGCACTCTCGTTCGAGACATCCAACAGCAGATTTCCCCGCGAGAGCTTCCTAATGAGCAATGCACTCTTACCAAGGCCATCGATGTGTCTGCCTCCGAATGCTGGCACAACAAGAATAGCCACATCATGCACAAGTTCACCGAGGATAGTGTAAGTAAATTCTGTCTACCTCTCACAATCACCACTAACAACTTCCAGTCCGACTTCGACACTTTCGTCAGGAGCCAAGACTCTCTTTTCAGTGCAATCGAAAAAGGAGACCTCGAAGCCACTTTCCTTCTGATGACACCAGGACAGACCAACCGCTTCAAGAAGCAGCCTTGGGGATCGTATTCGCTTCCGGGTTCTGACTCCGATCTTCGGAAACGAGAACAAGAACAGCCAATGTCGGACGTCGTCTCTTCCTCGTCCTCCTCCACTCTTTCTGGCCCTCAACCTACTTCTACCCCCATCGGTCGTCTCCCGCCGCTCTGCTACAACACACTGGAGTCTTGCACCACATCGACACAAAACTGTTCAGGGCACGGGAAGTGCTTCCGTAAGTTCGGCCCCGCCAAAGGAGCGTCAGGCGCCAGCTGCTTTGCCTGCAAATGCTATGGCCCAGACCCAACCGACAAAACGAGGAAGGGCCACTGGGGAGGGGCTGCGTGTCAGAAACAGGACATTAGTGCGCAGTTCTGGATCATCGCCGGCTTCAGCGCTCTCCTGATTGGGATTGTAAGCTACGCCATTGGGATGATGTTCAGCATTGGGTCCGAGAAGTTGCCGGGTGTCATTGGGGCTGGAGTTGCGGCGAAGACAAGGTAGACGGTGGGAAGGTAAACGGCTGGATGACGTGAAACCGGAATCACTGCTTTCTACGTTTTGTTTTAGCTCAAAGCCAGGGCTCGGGTTGGCGTTTTGATGTAGAATCATGTATACATAGCGATTAAGTGCACTGCACGGCTTTGAAGGATATTAGGAAGACGATGCGGAGTCTGTTATAATACTCATTGTTTTCTGTGAGGTTTGAAATGATTTACTTTGTATGCACTATCCCAGCGATGCAGGTGAATGACGTTGAAAGTTTTATTGGCAGCCCGCAATTCTGCCACAACATATCTTTCGCCCATATTGCCGCTTTCCAAATCCTCGAGTCACGGATATCTACTATACAGGGCAGCGAAGTTTGGTTGTTGCAGTAATATTTCACGGCTCCGATTGAAGTATCAAAGATAATATACCCTTCATATATCGTATATCTACATTCTACCCACGCCAACGCCTAATCACACCCCATTTTATCACCCTCAGTACTTCTTCCCAGTCTTAGCCTTCTTATTGCCCCGGTCCTTCTTCTTTTCTCCCATCTCCTCCTCGTAAATCTCTGCCGCGCTCTCGCCCGCCTTCCTCTTTGACTTAAGGGTCTTTACGCTGATAGCCGATGGCTTCGCTCCCTTCTTTGTAGCCTTAAGGACTTCCTGCTCGGCATGTGCCCACCCCGGTGCTTCAGATGCGATCTCATATCTATAATTGCGTTAGTTTAAGTTATAACTTGTCAATGTGGAAAGAGACTTACTGGTCCAATGGTAGCGCATCAATAAGCTCCCTCTGCTTTTCCCGCAGTGCCTTCATAGCCTCGTCACCGCCCTCCTCCAACTCATCTTCCAGGTTTGTCTCAAGAGCCACAAATCTCTCGTCAATGATCTCATCATCGTGTGCGGCACTTGCATCCGCACGGCTTACACCAAGCGTCTCCTGCTTTGGTAGCTCGGCGTCAATGGCTCCAGTCACTAGGCTTCCAAAGTGACTCGACAACTTTCGCATGATCTTGATGAACATGGCCAACAGCTGGCTACTTGGCAGGTTAAGCTCGCTCTCAACAGCAGTCAAGTCTTTGCGTTGCAGACCGACAGCCAAAAGAATCGCAGCTTGGACGCCAGTAAGCTTCAGCACAGGGAGGCGGCCAGTGAAATACAGCGCCGCGAGGGTTGGGATCAAGTCCAATACAACATGGTAATCGAGCATGTTGTTCGCATATGACTCCAAGCGCTTCAGGTCGAACGGAGAGAGAAGACCGTCGAGTTCCGTCTTAACAAGTGCCTTGGCCTCATGCTCTGGGTCCAATTTGAAGCCTCCACGAGCTGATTCGTCGATGCTGAGCGCAGTGATAGAGGCGAAGTCTCGGAACTGATACGAAAGTAGAGACAGGAAGCGCTTGTGATAATCTCTAGCAAAAGCTCCCAGCCAAGCCTTGTCGTCCCCATTCTGCAATGGACGCAGCATAACACAGGTATGTTCGCCAGTCAAATCATTCGCTGTTTGGCGGAGGTATACGGGAACAAACTGCGAACGTTTCCAGAACTTGTGCAGGGGTTGTGTGAGACCATAGGACACGCCGATATAATCGAGGTTGTCGGGTTGGCGCTCTGTGAGCTTGCTGAATAGCGGAGGCATTTTGCGGATGTCCCTAACCTTGATATCGTCGTCCAGTAAGGTAGCATTGGCAAGCTCCTCATCTGTGACACGGGTAATAGACTGCTCAGCTGATAGCGGAGCGGCGTCCTCGGAGAGATTTGCAAACTTTCCTTCGTAGAAGTCGTTGAGAAGCTCAATGGCCCGCGCACCATAGCCCATTCCAATATAGTCTGGGTTGGTAGCAATCCTCACAATGCGAGCTCCAGAAAGGCCAGCGAAGTCTTCGTCCTGGAATTGCTGAGATACCAGCCAAGGGATGAGATCACCTGCGGCGCGCTGTCCACGAGCAAGAGAGTTCAGCACCGATTGCTTGGAAATCTGACCTTCAAGGGCTATTTGTATGACGACGAGGGGTTCCGGAAGACGAGCGCTATCTTCAGACACAGGAGGGACAAGGACGAACAGCTGGTGAGCTGGTGCATCGGACATGAGCTGAAGGTCATCTGGGGAGTTTTTGTAATGTGAAGCGACGTATAGAGCGATCATTTGTTGCAGGAACTTTTCGGAGACGGGGTGGAAGGAGAAAAGAGTGTCGCGGTTGACGTTGAGGAGTTGGCACTGGGATGGGTGAGGGCAGCCTTGGGTGTTAAGTTTTGAGCGAGGGAGGGTAGCATCGAGACAGAGGAGGTTGTTGAGCCACTTCTCAACTAGGTCGCCCTGGGTATAACGAATGGGCTCTGACAAAGTGATTTCACGTAGTGAACGGCCGCCTGTGAAGCTGTTGTCGGATTTAATGGCCTTGCCGCTTGTTCGATCCATCTCTGCGTCCTCTCCTGTAGATTTAGTAGTTCCACGCGATTGCTCACGGAGCTGCTTAATCAGTTTCAAAGATAGCGAACGTCCAGTTCCCTCGTAACCGTTAATTGTTGATGCCATGAAGACCAGATAAGGGCCCATGAGTTTTCTGACAAGGGGCAGAGGGATAGCTGCTGCCTCATCGATAACAAGTAACTCGGCCTGGCCTAAAACATGTGCATCCTGGGGTCTGATATATTGGATAGTTTGGCGATGCTGGCGATGTACGTTAACACGGACAATAGCTTTGTTGAAATCAGGGTTTGTAGACTGAATGATGGAGTAGTCGACATGGTCCATATAACCCAATGAGTCGAATCCTTTGAAGATGAACTCGAAGAGCGTCTTCAAATTCTCTGGGCTTGGAGAAGTGATGAAAATGTTGCTGTAACCATGTGCAACGGCAGCCGCCACCGCAACACCTAGTGCTGCCGATTTACCACGACCTCTAGCCGCCGTCAATGTGACTGTGCTCTTCAATGTCTTCTCTGCAATAGCATCCACGAAGGTCAAGAGAGCCTTGGCTTGGTCCACGGTCTTAGCCAAGGTTATCAACGATCCTACGGGTTGAGTGTCTTGTAGTGTATCTTTCATGGTGTCAAGTTCTTTCTGCTTCTCGGTTTTGGGCTCATCAAGGTCTGGCGGTGGTAGCGCCTTCACGTTTTTGCCTCCCGAAATGGGAAGCACGTTGAGTTCGTCATCGATAACCAGACACGACTCGCAGCTTCCCAGGGACAGGATAAATCTCTCGTTAAATCGTGCGGTAACATCGTCGTGGGCCTCTGTCCGGTATCTCGAATGGACGTCCATCGACAGCGTGTACAGCTGCTTCAAACTGCTCATTCCCTTCAATAATAGCACCACAAGTCCGCCACCTTCCACAGTCTCGATTGTTCTAGCGAGGAGATTGGGGGTAATCGCTTCGAAATCCTGCAAGATGCACATGCCGTAGGTGTTTCCCAGGATCTTCTCCGTCTCTTTATAGTAAACATAGCGGATGTCGTGTAATGATACAAAAAGTTCAAACGGGTCTTCGTTATTGGCTTCGCGGATTCCTCGTTTAATATCTTTCTTAATCTTCAGCTCGCGCTTCTTCCGATGACTGCAAATCTAAAGGTCAATTCCGACTCGCGCTTGCCGCAAAAATTGGGTGTGCTAACCTGGTGAAGCCCAACAGCTTGTTCTTGTATGCCCACAACACCGACTTGTTCTGCTTTACATCCATACTTGACATAATATAGTGAAGATGGACGATGACATCCTTGGACCGGTCGCCAACGACGACGATAAAGCTTCTCTTCTTTTCTTGGACTCCATTGCGAATGAGCGCGGGGATGCGCGAATCCCTTTGAAAGTGTCAGTTGAGCATATTTTTTGCATACAGGAGAAGCTTGGGACATACACTGCTTTGCGAACCATATCTTCGACGTTATCAGTGCTCTAATTGCCTGTGGAGGGCAATATGAACCTGGGTTGAAGCGACTGGAAACAGAGAGTTCGAAAGGCTGCGAAATGATTAAGCTAGACGAGCCTTGCGATAAAGTCGTCCCTCGAGAACTTTTTTGCAGGGATACAACACGACCATGCTATATTCGGCCTAGCTTATCCTACCCCGGATTAACAGAAATCCAAAGAGATTTTCACGTGACCAGATACGAAGGATGACCAAGTCCATCCTGGAACTCAACGCCCCTGAAAGCTTATATAGCACCCCTCCCCCCATACTTTGCTGGGATAACGCGATGAATTGGACATACTAGTCCGTTTGTATAGTTGTATTTTTTTTGGCTTTCGCAATGGCAAATGGCCCCTTTATGGGAGCCATTGGACTATGGTACGTACCGATATCCGTCGTGTCCGGTCACTCCCTTTCTCGGCCTCAAGTTAACACAGTATACAGTTTTTGTATAATTATCACATGGCTGCCTATCACGTGGCAAGAGCATCCTTCTTTCAGTGCGTACGACAATCCAATAATGCCGCGGGCAGCTACTAATCGGTTGCTAGTTCATCCCGTTCATGCCGCTATCACTGCTTTTTTCATTGCTGGCATTGTCCTACTGGCAATTAGTAGAACCAATATTCCTACCCGTTTAGGGAGAGGACGTGGAGGAGCTGGTAGAGAGTATAGGAGTCATGGCGGCGGCATATCAGCTACGCCAGCTCGAATTGCTATTGCCCCAGCACAACTCACTCCCCAAAGGCGGAGACTAGTCTTCAGCCTTCTTGTTTTCTGTACTGTTATCCGTGTGGGGACGTTGAGAAAAATATCCGAAGCAGCTCAATGCTCAGCAAGGGATCTTGAGGTATGCACGCATTCCAATCGTTCTTGTCCCTTATTCAATATTTTCTTGACTGGGAGCTCTTTTCTGCACATTATTCCAGAATGGCCTTGTCTTCTTATTTTCAATTCGGAGTAGCCAATACCTCATAAACATAAAGGTTAGCAATATGTATTTTGATACATTTACTAATTTCAGCAGGTTATATCTCTCCCTATTATATTCGCCATATATGATTTCGTCACTAGTCCGCCGAATTATAATGCGGATGATATAAGAGATTCTATATCAAACAGCGCGTTAGAGGACCTATTCGATACAATAAGATGGTCACGGGTCCGCTACATCGTTCCTACGATCCTGTTAACTCTGGGAATATATCTCACCTCTTCGCGATTACCGTCTGCTTTTGTATGTTCCCAAGCATTGAATCAGCGCAGCTACACTATTTGTCTCCAAGTTGTGGGTATTGGTTTAGATTGCATTATCATTGTCGTATTGTCGCAGTTGTTGGCTGGCTGCAATGACGACAAACGGAGAACAAGTATGCTTGGATATATCATGATGGCATCTGCTGCTTTACTCTCAGCCGCAGCGTTTTTATATCTAATTGTTCACCCCTTTCAAATCACGGCAATACTTTCTACGCCATCATCATTTAAATACAGCATTTTCATCGATGGAATGGCACTTACAGCACTTATATTCTGTGTCGCCTATCTCAATTCGGACCTAAGGCCTTTCGCAGTTGTCATGACCATTGTTTTCACGACAGTCATGGCCCCATTAGTGGCTAATGCTTGGTCCGAGAAGCGCCCGTTTCCGCCGCAGTCAGATACTTCCAGGATTCTAGGGGTTGCCTCACTTGTTTTTGGATACATGAGTTTTATTATAATATATAAATACGGGGAGGCTGCCAAACAACCCCAGAATATCTTGAACCGAGTTCATGCTATTTTTTATATCCTACTGGCTGTAGCGTTTATCTACACGGAAACAGTCTTTATTTGGCGAAGTAATAAGGCTGGTAAGTCCACGAAAGCTTGCGGCATTTTGGCTTCGCGTCGATCATTAATACCTTAGCTAACACATCCGATAGGCTTCCACCCTGTCCGCCTGCTTGTGTACCAAGGCCAAGTTAATGCTAATGCCTGGTCCAAACAAGCCTCTTCGAGCAAAAATCTCACAGCGGCCGTTGACGAGTACAAATCTCGATACCATCGACTTCCACCTCCAAACTTTGATAAATGGTTTGAGTATGCTAAAGATCGGAATTGCACCACCATTGACGACTACGACCAGATCTATGAAGACCTTCTCCCATTCTGGGGTGTGAAGCCTGCTTTGATTAGAAAACAGTCTACCATTAAGCGCAAAAATAGTAGCTTTATCAGCATCCAAATCGATATGGGGAAAGTGAACACAGTGCACGTTTCGGAGGAATACTCGCACCTGGACGATCCTATCATCAACATGATCAAATCTTTTGCTACTTGGCTCCCTCAAATGCAAATTGTCCTAAACCCCAGCCCGTCGCCACAGATTGCATTGCCTCGTTCTTCTCTAGCAAAGCTCGAATCTGCTGGGCATCGATCTGAGCATATTGAAGAAAGGGAGACAATTATCACTACATGGGCCACCCTATCAAAATGGGGCCCTTTGACGGCCGTTGAAAGCGGACTACCAGTCCCGCCAATGGCTAGACATATTTCTCGATGGGACGCTTATATGGCACCCACGTGCTCCTCGAACTCGCCCGCGCGCTCACATCCGCACTCATCTCGTACCCTCTGTACCTCATGCTTCGCATCTTATTCCGCCGGACAATTTATACGCGATATATCTCACTCACTCGACCCTTGCTTGCAGTCTGACCTTCGCACGGTTTCCTCCTTTCTTTCCTCGCCAGCCACAGTTCCTAACACGGGCTACCCTGCCGACAAACTCATACCCATATTCAGCTCGCGGAAAATTGAAGGGTACAACGATATTCTATTTCCGCTTCCAGGGACATATGTTCCCTCTGGCCCAGCCTCTAACCCAGATCTCTCACTTTCCGTCCCAGGTCAAAAACCTTTCGCCGAACTGCGGGATGTGCTATATTGGCGCGGCGAGGCTCCGCCGTCTGGGTTAGGAGCGCATAGTTGGCAAGGGGTCAGCGAGCAGCGCCTCGTTACACTAGCCCACCAAGCGCCGTCCAACTATAAGATCCCGATTCTAGTACCTTTTGACACTGAGGGCAAAAAACATGAGTACGGGTATGTCAGACTGGCGGCGATCTCTGACCAAATACAAGTCGACGCTGGTTTTACCGGAGTTCCAGAGAAGAACTGTCACCGGGAAGAAGAGTGCCAGGAACAGCGCAAACATTTTGGTACCAATGCGACGCTTAGTGATAGCGACGAAGATAGGTATTCCAGTCGATACATACTCACGACCGATGTCTCTGAGCCAAAAGAGTTTTTAAAGAACGTTGTCTCTGGCTCAGTTGCCGTACGGTCTGGGATCTTCAAGAGTTGGTACGAAAAACGTCTTACGCCTTGGATACATTATATACCACTCGACATGCGCTGGCAGGGCCTGCACAGTACGATGGCATATTTTATGGGGCTTTCTGGGACGGTGAAAGGGGAGCAGGTCAGTATGGACGCCCAAGTGAGGGAAGCAAAGTTGATTGCCGAGCAAGGGAAAGCGAGGGCAGAGAGTATGGTTAGAGAGGCCGATGCAGAAGTATATCTCTTCAGGCTACTGCTTGAATGGGGGAGGATTGTTGATGACTACCGGGATGAGGTTGGGTTTGTTCTAAAGGAATAAGAATTTGGAGTTAAATATTTATAGAATATATTTGGTGTATATTAAATGCTTACATGAAATTTGGAACAAAACAACCATTCTACTATGAGTTACACGTTACCCATACGTTCACTATAGCATTAGAGGCACTGCAGTATTCGTGATTTATACTCTTTTATTAATTAACTCTTCCCGCTATTTACAACTGTCCTCTACTCTTTCCACGTCGTCAACACAGGGCTCCCCTTCGCAGGCGGGGCACTAAATTTGGTCTGCACAAACACCTTCTGCATCCCATCCTCCTTCTTGTCAAACTTCATATACACCGTGTCCATCTCATCCAAGGAGACCCGATGCGTCACCATCTTCAATGGGTCAATCTCCCCCTTCTCAACCATCCCCAGCAACTTCTCCCAATACATATGCACAGGCGCCTGTCCATTTCCAATCAACCTAATCCCGCGCTCCATAAGCGCCCCGATGTTAAAGTGGTTCGTGAAGCCTGTGTATACACCCGTGATACCGCAGCGCCCATATGATTTCACCGACGTTAGCATCTCGTTCACGAGCTCAGATGTATCCGTCTCCATTCCCAGCATCAACTCAAAGTAATGCGCCCAGCCCTTCGCGTACTCTCCTGCCGCGCACTCAATGCACACATCCGGCCGCCAGGAACCATCTCCCGCAGCTTAGAGGTCACTGTCGTACCACGCTTGAGTGCGGTGTAGTTTAGCGTTTCGACCCGGAGGCACTTGGACTTCGCGTAGGCGAGGCGCCAGTTGTTGTCTATGAGAATAACGCGGGCAGCACCGTTGTGAAGACTGAAATCGGCAGCCATCTGGCCGATAGGACCTGCTCCCCAAATAGCAACGACGTCGCCCTTTTCGACGCCAGTGTCTACGATGGCATTCCAAGCTGTGCAGATGACATCGGAGAGGTAGAGGCCTTCGCATGTTAGTGGCAGACTTTTAAGAAGGAAGTTTTAAACGCACCTTTCTCGTCTGGGACACTATCTGGTAGTTTCAGGAGGTTGACGTCCCCGAACGGAACACGGACGTATTCTGCCTGTCCGCCTGCAAAGCCACCCGTGAAGTGAGAGTATCCAAAAAGGCCACTATATCAGGACAATCAGCCTTGTCTTCTCCAATAACCTTAGGATTCGACGGGGCTAATAACCCACGCAGTCTGAGTCCCATACATAGCAGCTGCCAGCGAATTTTCATTCGTCTTCTCACACTGGCTACTCTGCTTCTTCTTGCAAGGTCCGCATTCCCCGCATGCAATCTGGAAGCTGGCCACCACACGCTGGCCAGGCTTGACATTCTTGACTTGCGGGCCGACAGACTCCACGATGCCGCAGAACTCGTGGCCCAGGATGTCGCCTTTCTGCAGCTCCAAAATGGTCCCGTGCAGGAGATGCAAGTCGGAACCACAGATAGTAGAACCAGTAACGCGCAAGACAACGTCTCTAGGTTCCACTACATGTGGTTTTGGAACTTCTTCTGTGTTGTGTATTAGTTGGAGTTTTGTACACAGATGGAAATAATTGAGTATCCGTCGGGAATGGTGGATGGCACAGTCCAAATATATCTTGAAGTGATAAATCCGCACCACATTTATTCCGGCTGAAATTAAAAAAAGCATTGTGCAACTTACGAACTTCCACATGGTTCTTTCCCATCCATATCAAAGCTTTCATCTTCTCGCCGCTCGGATCGGCGTATTTTGATCTATCTAGTGCTGGGTTGCTCACATCCTGTTGCGTGGTGGCGCTGCCATCGTGCCCAACGGCTTGCTCCACCTTGAAAGCAGCCTGTGATGCTGCGATTATTACTTGGTTGAAATTCCAATTCTCGATTTCTAATTGAATAATTGTTTAATATTAATTACGACCAAGCCGGTTGGGGTTTCCACGTCGTGGTTGTCATGTTGTGAGAATCGACGTCAGAGTTGAGATAGAAGCTAAGTCTACACGTCATGAATCTGACACAGACTGACAACAACAAAACGTGGTTAATTGGTTATAACGACTTCTAGCTCTCCTATTTAAGTAGTCGGATGAAGAGAGTTATGGTGATATTTACTGAAAGTAACACATCGTGTTCTGGTGGCCATGTTGATGTATTCGAATATTAGACACTTAGATTTGGCTCGCAAATAATATGAAATCAGGTGCAAATAATGATGAAATGGTATTAGTTTATTTCATCTGTATCTTGGCTACAATAACAAGCCCCTTTGGCTTAGATATTTGAGGACATGTACTCATAATAAAGTCCGCCACATACATATATTACAGCCTCACAACGCCCTATAATGACCGCTCGCAACGCCGATTTCCCTTTTATAGCCAACCGCCTTATCAGCCGTCCAAAAGCCCGCTCTCCTTTAAGCTGGAGAATAGCTCCGGCTCGAGGAATTTGGCCACGCTAACATCCTCGCTCAATCCCTTTCTCCTCCTCGTCTTGAGTACAAAGTCTCGCGCCGTTCCTTGCACGCTCGCCGGCTCTAGGGGTCGGAGCGTCACTTCCCTATCCAGAGGATCACCAGGCACAATACTCCAGCGCTCAAAGACAAGACTGACGGCCGCCTGACCCTGTGTGTGAATCCTCAAATCTGTCTCGAATCCGAACGAGTCAATGACAGGTATTAAACCCTGGCACCTGTAGAGTGGAGTTCCGGCAATTGGGCCATCGCTGAGGACATGACCACGTCGCCTTGCAAGAACAGTGTACAATGCCGAGACAGAGTCCGCAGGTCCCGTCATAGCAACACTATACACAGGCTCCATTAGGCGTGGCGATGCCATAAGGAAAGAAGAGTAAACTGCACGGCGAGAAGTAGGGATTATTTGACCGCCACCACGGAAGATTGGTGAAGCAGCGAGAGTTGCATCGGTGATTTTAAATTTCGTGTTGCGGATTGGCTCCTCGCACAGAGGCCCTTCTCTGGTACCCCAGCTGAAGCCTTGACGGATAGTATCGCGGACAGTGGCAAGTAATTTCTTGTCAACCTGCGCAAATATTAGTTATCATGCACGTTGATATCTAGTTGGGGTAAAAACTTACTTCAGAGGGGAGAGTATCATCCTGTAGGATATTTGGGCCGATATCATCTGGACCGAAGGCCCAGATGCTGCGCGATGCTAACAAGTCCCAGCCGTAGTTCTCCTCGAAGAATTTACCAGTCTTCCTGACTGGGTCTCTGATGCTGACTTTCCCGCTCTCAATGTCCTCTGCGATTCCTGAGTCAAGGGGTTCAGCAACCATCGTTATTTTGACCTTCTTGTTTGGCGATAGCGCGTAGCACTTGATCGCCGACGTCTCAACAACCGTCTCACAGAACCTCGTGACCGGATCTGAAACCTTGATTTCCATTTCAGCGTAGAGACGACGGAGATCGTACAAGACGCAATCCATATAAAGCTCTCCCGTGCCAAGAATGACATGCTCTCCTGATTCTTCAACTTTAGTTGTAATCAGAGGATAGCTTTTATTGATCTTCCTTAATCCGTCAAGCATCTTTGGAAGCTCCGACGGGTTAATTGGCTCAACGGCGACCTTGAAAACAGACTCTGTAAGCTGCTTGATTGGCTTGAAAATGTACGCCTCTTCGTCGTCTTCAAGCTTGAGCGGCACCAACGTTGAGGACTTCACAATCGAATTATCGACCCCGCCCAAAAGGCACCAATTACCCGCCGGAATACCATCTGTGGGAATATTGTACCTGGTCTCAGCAATCCACACATCAGATATAGTGGCAATCGCCATATCTTCTTCGTCATGCACAGAGTAGCCCTCTCCAAGAACCCGAACCTGCTGTCCAGGCTTAGCAGTTCCACTCAGTACTCTTCCAAAAGCATTGAAGCCTGAAGCGTCACTAGTGTTGAATAACTTGGAGATCTGGACCACTAATGGACCGTCTTGGTCGCACTTTGCCATTGACTCTGCCACCTTTGTGTCTAACGGACCCGTGTAATATTGCTGGAGCTTCTTTTGTGCGCCCTCCACGGGGGATGGAATATGTTCAACAACCATATCGACGAAGCCATTAGCCGGCCCAAAGAACTGTGCACAGACCAAATTTAATAAAACTTTCGCGTCCGCCTTGTATTGTGACGGCTTCAAGTGTATGTTCAGTGTAGCCAGTGTTTCCTTGAGATCCTCTGGGCTCTCACTGATAGTATGTGAATAGAGCTTGTAAATGGGCTCCAGAATGAAGTTAACAAACGACCGCTTTGAACGCTCCTCGACCCCTTTCCTTGTGAAAGATCTCTTCGTTGGGTTGAAGAATACATCGCCCCATAACCGGCGCGCAAATTCTGTGGCGCTAACTCCTGGATATGTGTCTGCATACATCCTCGCAAAGGATTGTAAAGTGAAGCACCATTGCATGCCACTGCAGGCAAACAGGACATTTCCTTTCTCGGGGCTCAGTCTTCTCGTTTCGCCCTGGCCCGGTAAAGCGTTCTCAATGGCCGTATTAACTTCTTCGATAACATGCTTCAGCTTGAAGTAGGCGTCCGTAGGGGGAAGCTTCAGCTCCAAGATCAGTCGATCTAGCTTATTCACAACCAATACAAGAGGCAGACCCTCTAGTACGGCGTACTTGATAATCTGCTCCGTATTGACCTGCACGCCCTCGACCACATCCACCACCAAGACAACACCATCGACAAGTCGCAGGGAGGCTGCCACCTCGTCGACGAAGTTGACATGTCCAGGGGTATCTATAATATTAAGGAGATGCGATTTGCCTTTGGTGTTTTGGAGAACTAAGCTCATTGGCGCAGCCTTGATAGAAAGCCCTCGGTCTCGCTCCATTATAGAAGTATCCGTATATCGTAATTGCTCGTCCCGTGCCTTTCCCACCCTGTTCTCGAGTCTATCTGCGATATCGTGAGTCTCCAGAACGAGCATGTCCATCAACGCTGTCTTTCCGTGGTGCAAATGTCCAGCAAAAGCAACGTTTCGTACTTGGTCGGGAAAGTTCATAAGGTCTGCCATGAACGGTCTGTCGAAGTGAACTGGTGGTAGGTCTGCCTCCTCAAGCAGGAACTTCTTCACCTCGACGGGCGCAATAATTGGCTGTGTGAGCGGCTGCGCATCCTCTTCCTGGACCATTGTCTCGACATCTTCGCCATAAACCTGTTGCGCAGTCGGATAGTATTGCTTATCTTCGTGTAGTATGACTGCATTGGATGGCCCATCTTCGTCTATTTCCATTAACTCCTGCCCTGTAACCTCTGGCGCCTCCTCCTCCTCGGGGTATTCCTGATCGTAGACATATGCGCTAGCATCAATGCCATGTTGAGAATCATCTTCTGATTCTTCTGCTTCACCAATGAAGTTACCGAACCTAGTTGACAGTTAGCGCATATTCTTGTTCTTGTAGCTGGGGCTAGATTGGAAGGTAACATACTCATCATAGAGGTCGTCCATGGCTGCGGTATTGGAGTGTGTAGAATAGGAAACGTGAGGCTGGCTTCCTTCCCTCTTGCTGCCTTGTTAAAATGTTCGCGAATCTTGAAAGGTCGCGTCGTCCGCACGTGATCTCATTCAACCTTCGCTGGGGTTTTGAGCTCTGGCCCAGACGCTAGGGCCGATTAGTGATCGAGCCACTGGGTTGAGCTTCTGGTGTGATTGTGGGCTGATGCCAAGATTTCAGGAACCCATACAACGGTACACCGCCAAATGCTGGAGCTAAACCGCTCCGGTTGAGTCCCCGACTGTCGCTGCCCCTCACCATAATTGATAAATCCTCCTTTATCCCCCCACCCTCTCTCCCTTTCTCCAACTTCTCCACCATAACTCTACACTCCCAACCTCAAATCTGTAAACTTTCAGATATTATATTGCAGTCATGTCTCAATTCCCTCCAGTCTACATTGTGTCTGCCGTCAGGACTCCTGTCGGATCATTCCTGGGGTAAGTTCTCAACCCCTCAATGTCAACCATTTTCTGCCCGCGTGCATGAGGAACCTATTTCTAACTTCGTATCGACAGATCTCTTTCGAGCTTGAGCGCAATTCAACTCGGAAGTCTTGCCATCAAGGGTACGCTACGAATGCAGTCTTACCTTCCTATAATATTTCATGCTAATAGCAACTACAGCCGCTGTCGAGCGTGTCCCAGAAATCAAGCCAGAGGATGTTGAGGAGGTGTTCGTTGGAAATGTCCTGTCCGCAAACCTTGGTCAGAACCCAGCCAGGCAATGCGCCATTGGTGCCGGCCTCTCAGAGGCCACTGTTGCCACCACCGTCAACAAGGTGTGTGCTTCAGGAACCAAGGCCATCATCCTTGGTGCGCAGACAATCATGACTGGAAACGCCGATATCGTCGTTGCTGGTGGTACCGAGTCCATGTCAAACGCTCCTCACTACCTCCCAGTCCTCCGCAACGGTGCCAAGTACGGAAACCAGACCCTTGTCGACGGTGTGTTGAAGGATGGTCTGACCGATGCATACGGCAAGCAAGAACACATGGGCATGCAGGGAGAGGAGTGTGCGCAGGACCACTCCATTACTCGCGAGCAGCAAGACGAGTATGCCATCAACTCTTACCAAAAGGCACAGAAGGCCACCGAGGCCGGTCTCTTCAAGGCCGAGATTGTCCCAGTGGAGGTTAGCGGAGGCCGTGGAAAGCCAAACGTGGTTGTTGACAAGGATGACGAGGTCAAGAACCTCAACATCGAGAAGCTGAAGGCCATGCGCCCGGCTTTCCAGCCAAACGGCGGAACCATCACTGCCCCTAACGCGGCACCAATCAACGATGGTGCATCCGCACTTGTGCTTATGAGCGAGGCCAAGGTTAAGGAGCTGGGACTTAAGCCCCTGGCAAAGATTCTTGGCTGGGCCGACGCAGCGCAAAAGCCAAGCAAGTTCACCACTGCTCCAGCTCTCGCTATTCCAAAGGCCATCAAGCACGCTGGCATCGACGCATCCCAGGTTGATGCTTATGAGATCAACGAGGCCTTCTCTGTTGTCGCCCTTGCCAACATGAAGATTCTCGGACTCGACGCCGCCAAGGTTAACATCAACGGTGGATCCGTTGCTATTGGACACCCATTGGGATGCTCCGGAGCAAGAATCGTCACCACCCTCATCCATGTTCTCAAGGAGCAGAAGGGCAAGATCGGCGTTGTTGGCATCTGCAATGGTGGTGGCGGAGCATCCGCAATGGTCATCGAGCTCGTTTAAATGGAGCTTTGTCAGACTCAAAAAGAGGTTGGCGACGCGCAAGCTTGCCTAGATGCATGTCAGGAGGTTGAGTATGTTTCAAAAGTAGCGCACAATTAGAAGCAGTATTCAAATTTAATGATTAATAAACACAACTTGACCGGGTTAATACCACATAGAACCCGCAGGCCGCGTAATTGTGGCTATGCTGCTCAACATACTTCTGTTTCCAGGCACCCCCAAAAGCCGCATATGTGAATATGATACGATTCTGTTGGTGCTATTGTGTTGCGGTACCTGCAGCTCATTCGAAATGTCGGTGTGCCGTCAACGTCTCAACCGATTTTCTTCCACAATTCACCATGTCACTGCACTATACGTAAGAATTCAAAGCGAGTTGCAGGTGGGCGCGATGTCTTCCCATGGTATTCGTATGTTGTTGCCTATAAGCTTATAACAGCCTTTACGCCTCCGCCCAATGCGTCACTGTCCAACCCCACCGTATGTGTAGGTCCAGTGCGAACCTTTTGACACCGCTCACGCCGCACCTCCGTAGCAAATTGCATATTATCCCAACCAGCCCTACCGCATGCTCATCCGCGGTCCTGACGATCGCCGCCTATCCTCTCCAGCGCCTCCAGCATGACGACCGAGTTGCCACGAATAACCTAGACACCGATCAGTTCCTGTCCGTGAATATTCTTGCCATGTAGAGTGCGACATACCACCATCCCTATTCTGACCTTCTCTCCGCCCTCCTTCTCCTCAACTGCGTCGTCGAGCACGATATTCAAGAACACCTAGACGCATAGTATCAGCACAAGCTTCGGGCGTGTGGAACCAGAGTATATTGACTAACATCGTATCCGCGAAGAACTCCGATAACTTTTCGGCTTCCATTGAGCTGGACGAAGAGCCTCTTGTCGAGGTACTATATTCAGTTAGCCTAGTCCATCATTTGACTCCCCGCAGCCATGGTCGCGTGTCGCATGCGCCGACACGGCGAATTCATTGTAGAGACCGGGCTTTAAGAACAGAAGCGTACCTTCTTAAGCTCGGGCTGAGCTTGAGGCATTGTGAGAGGCGGGGTTGTGTATATGCTGCTGAACCTTGAGACGCGGCGGCACAAGAGCTGGAGTGGGTTGTGGATTTAGAGTCTTCTAGGTCACGTGCCGATAAAGACGTGAGGTAGCCTTGGGAACGACCATTTTTATCAGCCTTGGACTTCCGTGTCTCAACATCAACCTACTTTTTGTGAACATTGCGCTGCCATAAATTGTAACTGTTGAGGGGCATAGTTGGCGCTATAGAAACATTACTTGCGCCATGTCTTCCTTCGGCGGAAAGCGCAAGGCGCGCAAAATCCTGGTCAACGACGACGACGACGAGACAACAACATCACCAGCACCTGTTGAACCCAAGGCCACAGTTGAACGTACGTCCTTATTGTTCCCTCCCTGCGTCCTCTGCTGATCCAAATCACATAGCTGACACCTTCTCCTAGAAAAACCAACTACAACCTCGCACGCCCGATCTAAACCCTTCAAGAAATCAGCCTTGCGCCACAGTATCGCCTTCGATGACGAACAGTCGCAAGACACCTCCGGCACAGATGGAGGCAGTGAACCCAAGCCAATCCGTGAGGTTGACTTTGGGCCGTCACGATCAAGTGGCAAACGGGCAGGACAGACCAAGAAGAAACCCGCAGCTTCGCGGTTATCCTTTGGGCCGGGAGAAATAATATCTGGCGATGATGCGGCAGCATTGGAAGAAGACGAGTCGTTTACGCCCAAGAAAGCAGCCCCGAGACGAGGCATCGAAGGGAATAATGTGCGGCTGAGTTTACCGGCTTACCAGCGAGGACGAGAAGGGGAGGAGGAGGAGCGGCCGACGTATAGCAAAGATTACTTGGAGGAGCTGAAGATGAGCACGAAGAGCACGCCAAAGGATCTACAAAAGTTTCCCGCTCAGGATGCTGATGAAGGGGGACTGGATGCTAGCGAGCTTGAGGGCGCGACGGTGGTAGAACCCAGTGGCGAGCTGATATCGCGGCGCGACGAGGATAAAGCGTATATCCCCACCGAAGCCGAGATCGCAGAGAAGAAGCAACGGAGAGCAAGGCTTGCGCAGGAGCAAGATTTCATATCACTCGACGATGGAGGGGATATGAGTCAAATAGGACAGATCTCGCTGCTACCGAGCCGAAAGAAGGAGACGCGGTTAGTTCGAGACGATGAGGACGTTATGGAGGGGTTTGAAGACTTCGTTGACGATGGCCGCATTTCCCTCGACAAGAAAGCGCAGCGCAAGGCGCAGCGGCAGCAGAAGAAGATAATTGCCCAGGCCATCCAGGAGGCGGAGGGTAGCTCGTCTGAGGAGTCTGATGACTCGGAAGCCGAACGGCGCGCGGAGTACGAAGCCGCGCAGACTCGCGCAGGGATGGACGGGCTCAAGAAACTCGACGCGACGCAGACGGCAGCGCTGATTCCGCCAAAGGTCACGCCCATACCGAGCCTATCAGAGTGTTTGGCGCGACTGCGGACGTCATT
Source organism: Pseudogymnoascus verrucosus (assembly GCF_001662655.1). NCBI lineage: Eukaryota > Fungi > Ascomycota > Leotiomycetes > Thelebolales > Thelebolaceae > Pseudogymnoascus > Pseudogymnoascus verrucosus. The sequence continues at coordinate 167,992 of NW_017263708.1, forward strand.
GAGCGAGGCAGAGCAAGAGTCCACAAAGCGGAGCTGGAGGATGGGCGAGCTGGTGAGGGAGAAGGCGGAGATTGTTGCTAGGGAGCAGGAAGTTCAGAGGTTGCTGCGAGAGGCGGGGGAGAGGTATTCGGCGCTGAGGGGCGATTCGAATTTACCTCCCGTTGACACGGCGGATCCGATGGCGTTCCCGTCGGTTGGGGATGGGTTTAGGGAGGCTACGAGCAGGAATCGGGGATTGGAGAGTTTTGGGAATACGCCTGTGGGGACTTCGGGGGTGGAGGATGCGGAATGAGAGATGAGTGACTGCGGTTGAGGCATGTTGCTATAGGTCCCATTGAAGATATGTTAGTGTAATAATACCCAAATTTATAACATAAATTTCGAAACCTCATAAGCCATTGTTATGTACGAATCTCTGCGTATTTATTTTTCGTGATTCATATCAGTTAGCAATCGTCTATGAACATTTATGGACATCCATCCCAATATCTCATTCGCACGATATTGGCTTTGTCTTCATCAAGGTAGTTCCCAATCTACTCCGTCACCAGTACGCCATGCTCTCGGCGAATATTTAACTTCCCTCCCAGACACAATATCTTCCTCTACTGTAGCTCAGTCCGTCTCCACTTGGGTCTGTCCTAGCTTCTGAAACGCCTTCACTATATCACCATCAACATTGACCAACCAATCCCTCTGGAATGCCTCTTCACCACCAGCATTTTGCACCAATCCCCCCAATCTCTCCTTCGTGAACTGATGCGCGTGAATAGTATGCACCGGGTCATTCCTCTCTAGAGCCTTCTTTCGCCCATCCTCCATACTATCCCACTCCTTTGGCTCCTGTGGAGTGTCCTCCGACCATACCAGGGCCTCTCGACCCTCTCCCCAGCCATCCAAAAGCTCAGCTATCACACTCGACCACATGGCGAAGTAATCCTGAAGCTTCTGCAGCACCAGCCCCGTCATCGGCGGTGGTAGTTCCAAGAAACGTGTCAGCGCTAGACACGACAACTTCTGACGATGCGGATTCGCCATGCTATCGAAGTGAAGGAACCACTCCGTGCTCAACCATCCCCACACCGATTCCAGAGGCCCAATGCTCGAAATGGTACCCACGAATGTCGCAGGGTCGGTAATCGCAAGCCTAGCAATGATGGTGAAGTAGTCTGTTTCAACAACGTCGCTGATTTTGGGGTAGCGGCGATTTGGGCCGGTGGTTTGGTGTGCTTCCCATGCCTCGTGCAGCTCTGTCAAGATTTTCTCCATGAAGCCACTCTCGACGAGGTCCTTCGCCACGGCAACTACGCCGTTGGTGCCACCTAAGATCTCGGCCTGGCGAATCATGTTCTCTACGATACTAATAACTTTGCCGACTAGATCGCGCTTCGAGATCTCGAGAGCGCTAGTCATATAACTGAGGACCCGAAGGCGAGTAGTGTCGGCAAGCATGACCTCAGGCGCGAGGAGTACATATGATTCCAATATCCCCAGCACCACACTTAGAGTGTCGCTGCCAATTTCCAAAAGAGGGAAAACGGAGTCGACAAGCGGTATGACGGGCCCAGATTCAGCTTCAGGTGTCTGCTCCAGCATACTGGACCAGAGATCTAACGCCTCTTCGAGGAGGTACACTGCCATCTCCGAGCCATGTTCAACAGCTCGTTGAATCAGTGGTACGATAAGAGGGTGGTAGCGCACGGAGTGCACCTTCGTGGCCATGACGATATTTGTGAGGAGGGTAAGAATGGCCTGTTTCATGAGATGCTCTTCACCTGACGCAGTCCAGAGATCCGGAAGTAAAGAGACAATTTCGTCGGCAAATGGCGCGGCTTGTAATTCGAGGCGTATGAAGATGACACGGATGGTCTCGAGGACCGCCAGTTGGGTCTCAGCATGGCTGAGCTCTCGAATAAGAGCCATGAGGCGATGGAGAAACTCCTCTGCAAATGGCAAGAATTGCTCAACTTCGAAGCTGAAATCATCTACTGCAGACTTAAGGTGGCGTGCAGCAGTCACGCGAACGACTTGATCGTTGACTGGGTCCGCTGGGTTAAGGAGGTGCTTGAATATCTCGTAGACGAGAGGTCTATTTGCCACCGATATTTTGATAGTTACCCATTGCCCAATGAGTATTGCGATTCTTCGGCGCAAGACCTTGTATTCTGGGCTGGTTTTGTGAACATCATTGACCAGTGTCGAAGCCAAGAAGGAGTCAAAGTCGAAACTATCAGATAGAACCGGTGCGGCGATACCCATAGCCGTGTAAACAGAGTCTTTTGCAACAATGTCCCCATTGTCTGTTCCTGTTACAGATTGGAAGAAGCTAAGTAACGGTTGCGCGAGTAGATGCTTGTAATTGATGACAAGGTCCATGAAGAGCTTTTCCGAGCATGGCCGGACTTCAAACTCCCAACCATCGCCTCCTGCATCTTCCCGTATCTCCCACTCATATGGATCCTCGTTCCATGCTTCCAGGTCTGCTTGGCGGAAAATGAAGAACTTTGTGACAATAACACTTGCCATCTGAGAAACCAGTTCGTCTGTGAGAAGTTGGAACTTGATGACATCCATCAGGCCCTTTTCTGCCTCTTTTATTTCGGCGCTGCGGTACACGAACGACAGCTTTGGCCTGAACACCATTTGCAGGCATGATCTCAATAGCGAAAGCCCCTTTAGTGCCAACTTCTCCAATACATGACGGCCATCTGCGTCGTCAGCATCTGCATCGGTTTTGGAGGTAAATGTCGAAGAGCCATATGCCTCCCCATATTTCTCAATGAGACTCCAATATCCGCGAGCCAGCTCGACTGAATTAGGAAGGGAGGCAAATGAAGATGCATGGGTTTTTGCCATTTCGAGGTGTAACTTGGATAACTGAAGCAGATGCTTTTCCACCAGGTCCTTGGCAGGCGACGAGATTAGCGGTGGCTCGTGAGAAATCATCCCGAATAATTGTCCGAACTGGAGTTGTGAGTGACCCCACAACTCTTGGACATCTTTATCTTGGCCGGGATATTTGTAACCAGCTATCAGCAGGCGCCGAAGAATCTTCAGGGCCAGGAGACTGCTGTCCATGGCGTCCATAGCACCTCCCTCGTCGTCTCCGCCGGCGGTGAGAAAACCATACCACTGGTTAACTTTCTGCGTGTAGATATTGCTCAAAAAGAAAACAATTTCTGGCGTAACTGACTGCAGGGCCGTCTGCGACTTCCTTAAACGAGCGGAAGCCAGCTCCTTCACGACCTGGAGCAGAATCAACAAGCCCCTCTGTAAACGAAGCTGGTTCGATTCGCTTGCAACCCGCATAAGTGCAATTAAGGACGTGAGGACATCGGGCCAGTCATTGGGGTACTCAATACGCGCAATCTTGGATATCACAAGGGCGTTTTGCAACGCGAGCTGCGCGTTTGCCTCTGCCATACCGCCCTCCAGTAGCTTCGATCTCATCTCCTCCTTTTCGGCCTTCTGTATGCATTTCGCCACGCCCTTCCTCCAATACTTGTCCATTCCATTTTTAAGTTGTATGACGGCGAGGTATCGTATTTCTGTGGGCAGTGAAGTGTCCAAGAATGCAGACTGAGATATGATTAGCCGCCGCGTCTACAGTATGGGACGAGGATGATAGCCAGTCTCCTGTGGTGGTGTGCTTACCTGGAGCAAAGAGTAATAACCGGGCCGACCCTCCCATGTCTGCATTTGCTGTGTCCCCGATTGTATCAGGTTCTGCTGGTGAGAACTGGCTGACTTCAAGGCCATAAGCACCTCCTGTGGGGTTAGCGGGGCAGCCTCCCCAGGAAGCTCGATAGCTCCCTCCATGGCTGACGTGGCAGCAGAAGAAATGGAGGAGACAGAGATGGATAAATAGAAATATGAGGAGGACGCTATCAGTCAATATTTTATCCTCCTTGTTAAGTCACAGTGCTTCTCTCTGCGCTCAAATCTGTGATGGTTCCTCCCAGGAATTAAGCTTCATGGACCCTAGAAATTATGTTCCCCACCATCCACAATCAACAGCCTCGCGATAAACGTTAATCCGCTCCGGGCCTTCCATCAGAACGAGCCCCCAACGACCTCGGCTCAGCACCTCACAGCTTCCCTCACAAGCAAGTACGGGCCGACAGCAGCTTTAGCAAACCCCCGATATCCCCTCGCCAGATCTCAAGAATCAGCACACGACCTCATACCATGCGCTCATAATGTCCTCCGCCGACTTCCAAGCCGCGCAACAGCGCATCGCCGCCCGCCGAGCAGCGCACGCCGCGTCCGTTGCTTCTCAACCACACCCCCCCGCCTCGTCACCCCTCCACAAGCACCTCGCCAACCTCCCGCCGTCCCTCAACCGTCTCGGCGCCGCCGGTATCACAGCATGGGATACCATACGCGGGCGCTCTGGCACCAGCCCTGCCTTCCGCGTCGGGCAGGCTGATGCCGAGCTCCTAGACGAAGAGCTCCTCTCCCTCCTCCGCGGCCAGATCACCTCGGGCCTGAAATACTTCGGCGACATACAAGAAGAATGGGGCGAAGAAGTCGGGCTCGCGCTGCGCGGCATACTCTTCAAAGTCTCCGTCTGGGATCATGGTACGACCCCCCTCCCTATTCCACACTATGAGGACCACTACTAACCACCGTCCCAGACGCGACCTACGGCGCCGCCCTCCAAAACCTCCGCTTCACCGACGCGCGCCACACCGGCCTAGTCCCCCTCCCCCCCTCTCGCTCCCAAAAAGCGCTCTACGGGCTCCTCACCGTCTTCGGCCCCTACGCCTGGACACGCTGGGAGCGCTACCTCTCCTCGCCCTCCTTCTCGCTCTCCTCGCGCCTCAACACCATCACCTCGCGCCTCACAACCGTCTACTCCCTCGCCTCCCTCGCCTCCTTCAGCGCCTTCCTCCTCAACGGGCGCTACCGCACCCTCCTCGACCGCGCGCTCCGCCTGCGCCTCGCACCGCGCACGAACCAGCTCGCAAGGGATATTTCCTTCGAGTACCTTAATCGCCAACTCGTCTGGCACGCATTCACCGAGTTTCTCCTCTTCCTCCTCCCACTCCTCGGCATCGCGCGCTGGCGGCGCTGGCTCTCGCGCACATGGCGCAGGGTATCCTCTCTCTCCTCCCCATCCGACGGGCCTGCAGAAGTCAAACAAGGTCCTCTTGCACATCTCCCCGAGCGCACATGCGCGATCTGCTACGAAGACCAGAATAAGGCGAAATCAGAAGCTGAGATCGTCGCTGCGAGCGCGGCGGGGCAGGGGGGCGTGGCTGGCGGGATGACGGATGTGACGAATCCGTACTGCGGGCCGTGCGGGTGCGTGTACTGCTTCGTCTGTCTAGCAGGCAGGCTTGAGGGCGAGGCAGGGGAGGGATGGGTGTGTCTGCGCTGTGGAGAGGTGATGCAGGAGTGTTGGGCGTGGGGGGGGGATGTGATTGAGGAGAAGCCTGTGAGGGTGGGGAGGGAGAAGAAGGTGGGGTTCGTGGATGGGAATGGGAGTAGCAGCGACAGCGGGAGCGCGAGTGAGGAGAGGGATGAGGAGGGGTCGGAGGTTTACGAGGAGAATGAGATGCCGGATTTTGACGAATAGGTAGTTGGGACGGGGATGGGGATGTGTGTTTACTAGGCGCGTTTTGTGCTTTCGGTTCTTGTGGCGGCCGTCAAGGTGACGGATTGGTTATGTTGTTGCGATTTTGGGATACCCGGGGGCGGCTGCGGAGCAGCATGCGCGTGGAAGACGGGGTGTATAAGTACTATTTACGGTGTATCACCACGAGAGGACAGACTACGGCTGTGTAGTTCAAATAATATCATATTTTACGCCTAAGCTCATGCAATAGTGTTACGTTTCCCCAGAGCACCTAAGCCCTATTACTCGTATCCTTTACTTCTTCTGATACGCCTCGCCGATTCCGCGCTGGACGGCCTCCCTCGCCGCAACCCTATCGATCCAGCGGAGCAAGTGCGGGAACTTCGCGAGCTCCTCATCAGTGAACCCGGTGTTCTTCCAGCCCTTGACCCAAGGCCAGGTGCCAAGCTCGGCAACACTGTATCTGCCCTTTCCGTTACCAGCAAGGTACTCGCGCTCGACACCGGTATATCTACCCGACAATTGGATCTCAAGCACCTCATAAACGCGGAGAGTCTCGTTGCGGAAACGGTTAATTGCGAAGCTAGTAATTGGTGTTAGTGGGACGGTGCGGGGAAAGAGTGTGGGGACTGTGGGGACTACTCACGGAATCTGCTCGGCTTGTCTGCGGAAGAAGTTGGTGTTGCCTTGGTACGGAGCTCCGCTGCCGTGCCAGAAAATAAGCCATTGCTCGGCCTGGCTGGTCTGGAGCTCGTCCTTGAAGCGGAAGTGGTGGTCCGGGTCGTAGTTACGGACGAGGTAGAGAAGGATGGCGGAGGTCTCGAAGACGGGGAAGGGGGGGGATTGGTTGTTGTCGATGAGGACGGGGATGCGGCCGTTGGGGTTGAGACGGAGGAACCACTCCTTCTTCTGCTCGTTGGTGGAGATGTCGCTGCGGTGATGTCAGTGTGTTGTTCTGATGAGCTGGAAGTTTGGGAACGGGGGGCAAACGGACATCACAGTAGTGGTGAATTGGAGACCATATTTGTCCTTGAGCTCCTCAAGCAAGATCTGGACCTTTTGGCCGTTGGGGGTGCTTTGGGTCACCAAGTGGAGGCCCTATTCCGTGAGTTACAGTCAGTCTCATAACATAACCACAGGAAGCGAGAAGTGATAAAACACAGTGAAGCTCTACCTTTGCATTCTTGACATCAGCAGGTGTCTCATCGATGTAGATTGATTGAGACATGTTGATTCCCTTTCCCTTTTTTGAAGGCTGTCGGGTAGGATGTGTTTGTTTATGTATAGTTTTCTTAGAAGTGAAGTGCCGAAGCTGAGGTTGGAGTGGTGTAAGTGAGAAGCGTACAAGTCGTCGGGGTATATGTGCACAGAGTGAAGTTGAAGAAAGCGAAGAAGAAGCAGCGAGGAAAGAGCGCATTATATACATTTCTCAATCGACGTCACGATACACCAATAGCTCTTTCCTTTGTGAGCTCTCAATCAGTCCCGTAACATTAATGATTAATCACACCACCACCACAGCGGGACCAACACCCGGCACGTCATTAGCTCTCCCTGCTTTGTCATATGCACCAGCACCGCCTTTGTCTTTAAGCGGGTGTTCTATCTATCGCCATTGCACAAAAAAAGGTAATTATTAAGCCATAAGACGGCCCAATAATTTAAGAGATGCCGACAAAAAGAATGCGCGTTGGATGGCTATGTGCAGATGTCGCGATTTGAAATCAAAAATACGTATTCTTCGTCGCTGTTGTACGAAGTAGCACTGTTTCGCCATAGGTATAGCTTCAACCCCACGGTCCGCGCCCCGCCTTGCTTGTGCCAAGATCATGGAATAGAGGGGAAGTATTTACGATTAAAAGTCGGAGATCGGCATTTGCGCCATCATAGTCTATTTCATTCCATATATACGTTATACGACACTATCGCCGAAAACGCCGGCCATCGGCTTCATTTTGCCCGTTAATCGTGCTGTATCTACAAACCCCCGCTTCTTCTACAGATATCATAGTTGCTGCCGTGACATTTACATGCATCATCCCTCATCTACACCACAATCAGGTTCTTCACCCGTAGCCCCTTCGCACTCTCAACCCAATATCTCCTCCTGATCCCTAAACTCCTCGCCCTCCTCAGCGCCCCCCACGTCGCCTCCCCTCCCCCAACCATCACCATCGGCACCTCATGCGCGCGCCTCATCCCCGCTGGCGTCTTCTGCACCACCTCCAGCAGCGGCCGGATGAGCTCATTATCATCATCATCGCTCACCATAACCACCATCTGTAGCCCCGCAGCGGTAGGGTAGAAGGCCGGCACATTCGCCAGCTTCTCACTGAAACTGCACCCGCCTCGCCGCATCACGATCACATTGTACGCGCGCACCACGCGGTCAGGCAGCTTGCCGTCGCAGTTGTGAGAGGCGAAGTAGATGCTCGTCCAGGATAGGGGGTCGTTGGAGACGGCGTTGGAGTCGGGCGCTTCAGGCGCGGCGGGAATTGGTGCCGCGCCCGTGCCAACCGCACACTGTGCGCGGAGGGAGAGGAGTTGATATTTTGGTTCCTCATTAGGCTGGGGTAGGAGCGTTGCGACGGGGTCGCGGAGCGCTGATGTGACTTGTTGAAGGAGGGAGGAGAACATGGTGCGGTAGTCTGAGGGTAAGTCTGCTAGCGCCTCGAGGTGCAGGGATTCGGGTGCTGCTTCGGAGTGAAGAGCTTCTTCGATCTTGCCGCTTGTGGGGAGCCTTGATGATGGCATTCCGTCTGTTTTGTTGACCTGAGAGTTCTCAACCTGGATGACGAGGTCGACGGTGAGAGGGTCACGGACTCGGGTAAATGATGGGTCAACGATGGGCCCTATCGTTTCTCGAGAGATGAAGACCTTCTCATCCCGACCCAGTGGGGTTGTGCCGATATTGAGGATTCGCCAGGACTTGGAAACGGGTCCTTCATCGTAGATGAATTGTGCTGAACTTTCTTCCTCGATCATCGCCACCGTAAGGCCAGCAAGGTTCTGAATGAGGACGCCCTCGTTGTTCACTCTGACAACGGGCTGAGAACCCACAGCTATATTGAACCCCTGACTTGCAAGTTGTGAGCTGGATGGGAATTCTATCCAAAACGTGTCTCGAATAGGTAAGCGTGCGCAAATCGCGTTGGGAGGCACGAGACTTGAAGGCAGAGTCCAGGGGTAGATTGAATGATTTGCTGGTTGTGACCATTGATTCTCCACCGCCTTTGTAGTATCCAAAGCAATTTCATCCATGGCATTGTAATTCGGAACACGGTGAAGCCCGACTAAGCTCGCAGCATGGAAGATATCTGGCCGTGCAGCAGTGGGTGACCCCGTAAGTGGTTGCATTGTTGGCGGAACAGGACAAACTTCGGCATTCTCGGGCGAGGTATAAGACTCTACCGAAGAACTCCTAGGCGCTTTTGGTGTGTTCTTTTGCTGACTTGATTTTCGTGGAATGATTAAAGGATGGCCTTCTGTGGTGAAGACGTAGGGGGCGTCGAGAGAATTCAAAGGATGATCCGGATCAAAGAGGAGGTAAAGATACTTCGCTGTCTCTCCCAGAAAGAAGCTTTCCATCCTATCACTCATCTCACCAGTGCGAACATCTTGCAAGCCAGACCATCCGCACTCTGCCCAGCAGCGTCGCTGGATATCTTTCAATACCATCTCCCCAACATGAAGGTACCACGGATCTTGGGTTGCACGGAATATATGGTAATTCGACTCAATAAATTCCGGGCGGCCAGGCCACCAACCTAGCCCGCCCTCAACGGTTCCGTCCCTCACTGACCATCTCTCCGGTAACGCCGAGTATCTGGTCCACAATGCCGTGTAAAGTAAATGGGTTTCGATAGCTTCGTCTATCTCACCAGCTATGGCCAACAGGCCTGGGTAATAGGCACCAAGACTATCTATCCAATAAGTCTGCGGCGACCCTGTAGCAAGGTGTGCAACAACATAGTGAGGGTGGTGAGTACTGCTGTATAAATGCCTCTTGATAGCGCTGTGCGCCTCTTTCCAGGCCTCCAGAAAACTGTCCGAGGCATTCTCCTCAGAAGTTAGAGGTTTGAAAATTGTATTCGGGTCGAGCCAAGTATCCGACCTCTTGCCAGCTGGAACCGTGGTATTTGGTGGCGCAAGACCAGATGTGAGTATGTGAGTCTTAAATGCATATTCAAAGAAGCTATCAGTGCCTGCACCAATACCAGCATATGGTCCTATCCACTTTCCATTCTCGGCGTCAATACCCGCACCGAGAAGGCTGAGCTGACTCCGATGAGACCACACAGCCCAAAACGCCCGTTTAGCAAGTTGTTCGAACCGAGGGTCGCCAGTTAACCGGCTAAGCACAGTAAACTCGAGGACCAAGCTTCCTGCGCCAGCACTGCACGTTTCGGTGACCTCATTGGAACCAGCGCCGCCCTCCCGTGCCCCGGAGCCCTTGTGCAACGGGGACCTATGATAAAATGGTATGCCGTGTCGCAAGTTGACCCTGGGATACGGCATTCCAGTATTGGTATAAAATGCCGGGAGCATTCGTTGCGCCAAGTCCAAGGCAAGGCGTAGTAACTGCCCGTCGTATTTGAATCCATTCGACCACAGTATTGGGGCTTCTTCGCCTGGCACGTCTGCCTTCCAAGGCCAACTTGAAGCTCTTCGCGGTTTGTAGTTTCTTATAGGCAGCTCACCGATTGCAAAAAGGTGAGCGCTAAGGAGTCCTCCTACACCGCGAATCACTGTCTCGAAGACCTGGACCTTGCTGTCTAAATCGAAGCCCCGCGCCTTGAGACCCTGCCCGGACGACCCTTCTGTGCCGTCGCCATAGTGGATAATGAGCGATGCAATGCCGTCTTGAAAGTCGTGGAGCGCGTTGAGACCGGTTCGTTCATTATCCGGGGGTGCCGAAGCCAGAATGGCCAGCGTCGACAAGCTGTCAATGAGTGTGAGCGAGTAGTTTCCAAGCGCATCGTTGAGGTCTATGTTTCTCGGATTATTGCTTCGTGTCAAGGGTTTGCAGGAGACTGGTCTAAGCTGCGCAGAATATTAGTAACTATAGAAACTCTCAGTGGGGAAAGAACGTACCTCATCGTCCGGAAATGCAATGTTCATGTAGTTGTCGTATCCATGGTAGAACATGTCAACTGCCTCTTGACGCAACTCGGCAATGCGCCGCGGGGGCATAGCATTGGCCACTGCGACGAAGGCAGCAACTAGAAATATATATAGCCATGGTCGTGTGTGAGAAGGTGGCCTGCTCTTATATGAGGTACGCAGGGACGGCCTCAGCCATCGCAATGGCATCGCCGCTATGGGAATAATAACGGCATGGGAGCTAGGCGCAAATCAACAACAGCTCTGATGGCTGCTCGCGCGACAAATTAAGCAAATGGGTATCTAGGAAAGGAAGGTTGGGAAGAATAGTAGTAGTAGGAGCATGAGTAGCACGGGAATCGCGATGTGATGTGGCTTTAAATTCAGTGTAGTAGGGTGGCATATTATGTCAACTAATACCGAGGCACGTGAGGCTAAAGATGAATTTCTAATAAAGTAAATACGAGTTTAAATCAATATAATAAAATATTGCAAGACGAGTTCCTGAAAGTACACCTGGCATTTTAGTGAGTTTATTCGATCGTACCTATCACAGAAATATCATCCCATGGGTCGAGGGGACAGTACATGAATTGTAACCCGGCAAATTAATGGTCCGTTGGTCAACCTCGCCGAGCAAGGCTGAGAAAGGTCCCAAGAAACCACCTACGAACCCGCCCACTCATTTGACGATAAGGAGTGAAAGTCGACCCGCGCGATCCAGCAGCACCACCACGACACCAGCGATGTTATTAGGCAACAGGTTTGCTCATCGTAAACTATGATCGAGCATGATTTAGCAGGCACAAGTAAGGACTTTGCGAGATGAGGGTGACGTACCACTGCTAACACGTTCACCAGCGCCATTATGGTCGACGGAATCTACGGCTGTCTTGCTCGCCGAGCTGGCACGACGACAGGAGGAGGGAGAACGGCCGGCTTGTGGTTCTGCGCAAGGGGGGGATTATAGTACACCAGCTCACGTTGGAGCCTTGGTTCTCATCCTCGTCCTGAGTATTGCTGGTACGATTGACACCCGATACACAATTTCCAGGGCGCTACTAACAATTATCAGGCTGTGGCTTCCCCCTCATCTCCCAACGTGCGAACAAACATAAAGGGCCAAACGACCTCGTCTTCTACTCACAACACTTCGGCACAGGAGTGCTGATTGCAACCGCCTTCGTGCATCTCCTCCCCACCGCATTCGTCTCCCTCACCAACCCCTGTCTCCCATGGTTCTTCAACCAGGGATACCGGCCACTGGCCGGCGTAATAGCCATGATATCCGCCCTCATCGTCGTCGGGCTCGAGATGTTCCTCCGCACGCGAGGCGTCGCGCACACCCATTCCCACCTCGAAACGTGGGAACCCGAGACTACCGCCATCCCCGAACAGGGCCAGGCGGACCAGGATCGCGAGTATGAGGAATCGACCGTTGGACTGATGGGCGCGAGGTCGTGGAATGGTGAGCCGAGCCCAAAGGAAAATGGAAACAAGACGACATCGGACTACCGCGGAGATGCGGAGGACTCGGATCTCGATTTGGATGAATTGGACCCCGCGACGGGGACAAATGGTGGTACCGGCTCGCGGCCGCATGCTCAAACTCTTAGCCCGGAGGAATTACAGAAGAAACTCATGGTTCAGTGTATGCTCCTCGAAGCCGGGATCATCTTCCACTCCGTCTTCATCGGCATGGCCGTATCCGTCGCGACCGGGCCCCCATTCGTCGTTTTCCTCATCGCCATCTCCTTCCACCAGACGTTTGAGGGCATGGCATTAGGCTCCCGTATAGCGGCCATTAAATTCCCCAAGGGCTCCTTCAAGCCCTGGCTTATGGTTCTTGCCTACGGCGTTACGACGCCTATCGGACAGGCTATCGGTCTGGCCGTTCACACGCTTTATGACCCGAAGAGCCAGGCTGGGCTCCTCATGGTGGGGGTGATGAATGCGATTAGCAGCGGCTTGCTGTTGTTCGCGGGGCTGGTGCAGTTGCTTGCGGAGGACTTCCTCAGTGAGGGGAGTTATGGTGTACTACAAGGGAAGAAGAGGGTTCAGGCTTTTACGGCGGTGATTTTGGGAGCTACGTTGATGGCAATGGTAGGTGCGTTTGCGTGATTATGTATCCGCTTGTATAGACAGCGTGGGATTTTTGTATGCATATTTGGAATAGTAAAAGGGGCATGTAAGAAGATTCGTTTTTGGGTAATGGCATATTTTGTTAATATCTGCACCAAGTTTTGCAATGGAAACCAACTTGAATAGATCTGGCTTTGATGGGATTCAATCAGATATGTGCACGACAAGGCATGAACTATTATCTGAAGTGATTCGGACCCCGACATCTATTACCCTATTACCATTGGCAGGAGATGAGAGCATCTAGGCCAGGCCATAAAAACTTAACCAACTCGTATTCCTGTCAATCTACTTCAACGGGCCGTCCTCTGTCCGATCACCTGCATCGGGACTGTGTTACTGAGGAACTGGGGACTTGTAACATATCTACCACAACCAAAGGATAGAAGTTGATGCTAATCACATAATTTATCTTCTTCTATAATCAACGACTTTTAAGCTATATAGCTAGATATGATTGTAAATACCAGCTTTGCCTGCCTATAAAATCGTCATTGTTGATAATCAATGTATTTATAGCGTACGCACTATTGACGATAACGCGTAACCCCATAACCACCCGCAACATTAGTACGTGCCACCCTGGCCCATCGTACTCGACTACAACTTGGGGTCCAAGGCAGCACTTCGTAGTAGCACATCCCAATTGTCTCAGAATACAACGCATGTCTCTGTCCAGCTTCCAGCTCCAACTCACCACCAGCTGAGTTAATCCTCTATATCGTTGCATCGCGCAGCATCACCAACACATCCCATCGTCGCATCAAGCTCCTGTCGAGCTACCCCGGATCGTCGTTACTCAGCCTTGCGATGTCATAGGCGTTCCAGCCTCGCCACAGTCGTAATCAAAGCACGACATACCGTCCCGAACCTCGAGCATATACCGAGAGCCTCACGTCGAGAGCCTCTGAAGCAGCCATGCCTACCGTTATCGATGGCTTCGAGGCCCTGTATTATATGAATATATGGCGGATCCTAGCCGACCTCACGCACTCACTGTCGAAATGCATCCTTATCTTCGCCATCCACCGCAACCGGAGCTCTGAAGGTCTGTCTCCCCCCCCTTCTCCCCCCCATCGCAGTCCAGATCTCGGTATAGAACAAACTCTAACACCCCCCCAGGCGTCTCCGTCATCTCCCAAGCCCTCTACGCCCTCGTCTTCTGCACCCGCTACATCGACCTCTTCTGGAAGAACCCCAAGGACAACTACTGGAACTTCATCTTCAAAATCTTCTACATCGTCTCCTCGCTCTACATCCTCCTCCTCATGACCCGCATCTTCGCCCGCACCCGCGAGCGCGAAGTCTCCTACCGCCTCGGCGCATACAGTCTTCTCGGCGCCCTCGTCCTCTCCCCCTTCATCACCATGATCGCCGAGAAGGCGTGGGGTCCGTCATTTTCCTATATCGTTATCAACTTCTCCCTCATCCTCGAGAGTGTCTGCGTTTTGCCGCAACTGCTCTTACTGCGCCAGACTACGGTCCCGACGGTCATCGACTCGTACTACCTCCTCGCGCTGGGCGCGTATCGTGCGCTGTATATCTGTAACTGGATCCAGCGTTACGCGTCTGCGGACCCGGTGAAGCCAGAGGCTGTGGCGGTTATCTTTGGCGTCATACAAACACTACTATACGTCGACTTCGCATGGGTGTACTACTCACGCCAACGCGTGAAGCTGCGCAGCGGCGGAATCGTAGACGCCGATGACCTGAGCAAGTCTTGGATGTTACGGCGAGTTCTTCGCCGCGGCCGGGACAGCGAGGAGAATGATGAAGAAGCGAGACCAGCGCTGGGAGATGATGGGGAGTATGAGCAGAACGTGTCCGGGAGGGAGGGGTCGAGGGGACGAGCGGGGGGTTGGGGGAGGAGGGGCATCAGTGTTAGTGCTGATGATGATGTGCTGGCGGCGGAGAGGGGTGAAGGGAGCCCGATTGCGGCGGATGCCAGGATGAGGGATCCGGATGAGTTGGCGAGGATCTTGCATGATGAGGATGATAGTGATGCGGAGGTGACTGGGGCGCCGAAGGCGACGCCGATTGGAGGGGAGGAGTGGAGGGATAGGATTTAGCTTGATGTGGTGGAAGAGGGGTGGTTGTTTGATTGAGGAAGTCTTGGGTGTTTGAGACTACAGGGCGAGATTGTTACTATACAATATGTTAAATGAAATGATATTATACCCCCCACTGTGAAAATACAATTACCATTTGGTATGATGGGGATCAAGAAGTGTTTCGTAGAGACCAGCAATCGAAGAAGAATTAGAACCTGCGCTCCGCATATTCCCTTACCCTATCTGAACAGTGACCATGTAAAGCCAGGGGTTGTCAACAGCAAAATAAAGGCAGTGACAACAGCGCATGGCGGCGAGAATGGCAGTGAGAATGACAGGAGAATAACACGACAGCAACACCACACAGCGACAATGCAACCCACTTCCACCATTCTCAATATCTTCTCCACACATTCTCCCCCGGCTTCGTGTAGAGCCGGCTACAGGTTCGGCGTTGGGAAAGGGCCCGTCACAATGTCCTTTGCTTTGCTGTACGTAGACAATCCTCTGATCAAACCTTGTCCCATCCTCAACTCTACTTAACGTATCCATAACTGAGTATCCTCACCCTCCCTGCTTTAGAACTCTCTTTGAGTAGATCCTTCGGAGTGAAGCTGCCATGTCCGAGATGATCTTTGCGACCTCCCATTTTTTTTGTACTTCCGCTACAGCCTCTTTGAGGCCATTCAATAGGCTCCGCATCATCTGATCGAGTTCTTTCGGGGTCTTCCTGCGGTGACTGTCCGATAATGAGTATATGTGTCATCGTTATGGAGAAGTCAGATAGATGCCAGGCCAATCATATACGTTGGCTGTGGAACATGTGGCCCTTTTCCCGTTTTGTTAGCGATGCTTTGCGAAATGGCCACGAAATCCCAAGTAAAGAGCTGGGGTGTTTGCATCTAGACCGAAGACCAACAGCGGCAGCGGCAGCGGCAGCGGCAGCGGCAACGGGGGATTGTCGACAACAAGAGAAGAGCGGTAACAACAGCACGTGGCGGTGAGAATGACGGCATGAAGACTGATGTATCTTGGTAAGTTCAAGGGGTTCTGAGAGACGGAGGGCCGTTTTGGTGTGTTCATACATAGCGGTGGATTATCTGCTTCTTCGACAAAGGATGTCCGAGAACAAGGTAATTATCTGGAGTACAATAACCCCTATATCAAAGTACAAAGCACAAAGCACAACATCTGTTCATTCATTGTCTTGTTTTCTAATTCACCATAGACAAAGACGGGGGTGGGTTCACAATAGTCGAATGATTCGAACGAACAACCCCCTTCTCCTAAGTTTCATCTCATATTCACAAGATTACCAGGTCTATATAAGACGACATGAACCTCCCTCTCATCTCTTCCGCTAACCAGAAACAGAGCAACACACTTTCCAGCACAATCAAAAGACAATCTAAAGCAGGAACATCATCAAAAACCCTCTCGGCTTCTCCAACCTCCTTCAAGACACCCATCCCACCTCCTCTCCGCAACCATGCCTTCCACACAACTAACCTCCTTCACTAGATTCCCAAAGCTCCCCGTCGAGATCCAAGTTATGATCTGGCAGTATGCTATCCATTCTGTCCCAAGTGGCATACTACTATGCTACAGACCGGACAGGCTATCGGCCGAGGTTCTTACCTGCGGCGGTCCTGCAAGCATGTTATCTCTCGCGCCTGCTGGCACAGGAGCGTTGGACGCTAGGCATACCTAATGATGCTACTGTTAACAAGAAGGTGTATATTGATGTTGGGAGGGATGCAATCTTCTACTTTGGTCCTCCGCAGCATGATGATAGTAGGTAAGTCGCTTAGAGGCTTGAGATGGTGGTCTTTATATATATACATATTAGCATACTAGAGCGGCTGCGAAGGCGATATAGCAGGATAATGGAGGTGGTAGCAAAATCAGTGATAGAAAATAATAGGTAGGTCATAACAAGTGGGTCTTTCATCAGCTTAACTCAGCGGTCTTTAATATATACCATATCCCAGCATTCTATAACAACTGCGGCAGGGTTAGTCTTTTGGATAGTTCGCCCCTATACCATGATCATGTACCCATCCCCTTTTTTACTTTGAGCCGTGTCTCCATTGACCCTGCTAGTGTGGATGACGGTGTTGTGGTGTAGTTGGTATTAGGATTAGTTGGTGTTAAGATTGGACATCTCATGTAAATAGCTCGAGAAACTGCTTGCTTTTTCGGGAAAGCAGTATCCTCGTTCTCCTCCACGATCCCCGTCTCCTTGTGGCCGATACCTTCTTGCCCATTCCCTATAGGGTTGGGGATTGGGGCGCGAGAGGCTAAAGGGGATGAATGGCTTCGCGTTTATGTAGAGTTATCTGAATGTGCCGCTGCAGTCCTGGGATGGGATAGGATGAGAGGGTGAGGGAAGGGAGAAGTGCATGAAAGACTTCCAAGGCCGATTAGGTTTTGGGAATTTTAAGGGTTTTTCAAAGAGGGAGGGCCGTTTTGATAAGGTGGGGGATGGGAAGGGGGAGAGCATGAAAGACTATCAAGGTCGATTCGGACTTGGAAACTTTGAGAGTTCTGAAAGAGGGAGGGTTGCTTTGATAGAATCCATATGCAGCCGTGGATCATTTGTTGTTCGACAAAGGATGTCCAAGAACAAAGATGGAGACTAGTTCGCCCACCAAGGACGAATGATTTGAAATGAACAACCCCGTCTTCCTGGTTTCATCTCATACTCGCGCCACAATAAACAATACGACCGGTTCTATATAAGACAGTGCGAACCTCCCTCCCATCTCCTCCCTAAACCAGAAACACACCAACACAGCTCGCCAACAAAATCGCAATCCAATCTAAAAGAAAAAAAAGCATCCTCAAAAACCCTCGCAGCTTCTCAAAACTCCTCTTTTCGAGATATCCTCATCCCATCTCCTCCCCGCAACCATGCCTTCCACATAGCTAACCTCCTCTCCCAGCTTCCGCGACCTCCCCGTCGAGATCAAAATCATGATCTGGAGATTCGCCATCCACGCCGTCCCAGGCCGCGACGTAATCATCCACCACAGGCCCCTCCCCTACATCCCCCTACCCATCCCCGACGTCCTTCCACGAACCGAGATCACCTCCAGCACGCCAATCCCCGCCGTCCTACACGCATGTCACCTCTCGCGGCTGCTGGCGCAGGAGCGGTGGATGTTAAGCTTGGGAGCACATGCGGCTGCCGAGAAGAAGGTGTATGTCGATGTGGAGACTGATTCGATTCATTTCCCGGTCCAGACGTTGTTGATGATCTGGCACCATGATGGGGATTGGGAGGATCTGTTGAGGTTTGCTGGGAGGGAGAATATTCATGTGGTGGGGGGTTGGCATGGCTTGAATCCTGAGCTCACGCATTAGAGTCCTGTGTTGAGTTTTAGATATAATATAACCCCCCATCTGGTAGCTCATTTTAGGCGTGTGGGGAGATAATGAATTAGAATATATCTCTATTTATGCTACAGTTTATGAGACTTCTTTGAGGAGGCAAAGTGCGTGATTTCCGGACTACTAACTACATTATTGTAGCTCTTGTAAGTAGACGAATTAAAAACTTAAAGGGCGCTCGTATGACTATTTTTCCAGTATATACGATCAGTATGGGGGAAAAGTGGGATGAAGAGTGCCAGATTTAGTGATAATAGTTTGGCAGGACAGTATATTCCTTAGTCATGTTGGCGTGCGCCACTTTTGTTGCCCTGCATGTGCTGTGCCCTCTTTACGGAAGGTTTAGCATCCCAACAACAGACCTTCTCCAACTCTTTCAAAATTATTATGCTTCCTCATACTTCCATGGATTCTTCTGTAATTGTGAGAAATAAACGGTTGCTCATCATATTAGGACACAGAAAGCAGGACATGGGCAATTCTAAATGGTGTGGGCGCAGTTGTGGCAGTGGATACGTGGGAACTTTCTGTCAAGACGTCCCTGAAAGTCTTAGACACTAGGGAAAAACTCAATAGCGTTTTACGGTCTGAGATTTCTGAAAAAAATTGTGAACTTAATTCGGCAGGTAATTGGGACAAATTAACAGGGCCTGGGGTGTGTGAGGGAAGGCGTTGCTTCTTTCACGGCAATTTGTCATCCCAAATAGGGGTTTCTATGAACTGTTAGCACGGCCCAGTATGCAAATATTGATATTTTTACCTCGAGAATCATAGTATGGCCTCTTGAGTTTTGCAGCTACCTCGAGACAAGGCCGATCGTCGCCTGTATTTGATACCGAGATATCTGGCATGTTGTTGTCACACTTAGTCCTTCCTTCGAGACAGTCCAACGAGTTTTGTCGAGAGTGTAGAATCTCAGCTGCCTGTTCAGGATTTAGAAGTGCAATGTAGATTGTTGTATAATCGCGGTAAAACTGATGAAGTTGTTCAGAGAACTTGGGGTGAGACTATGCTGAGTCGATAGCACAACAGTATTCAGGGAACCAGTCAACTGTTTTCACGCTTCTTAGGTTGCTGTTGGTTGCGAGGTTCCAGTGGCAGGCCAGGGGTTACGTGAACTCCGGGCCTTATGGCAGATTTCCGAACGAGAAGAGGCAGTACAGGTAAAAGCACCGAAGCCAGCTAACTATCTCCCGTTTCCATGAAGCCGCCGTCGTGATCGAAGACATAGGATGCGGCCGTTCGAGAGGCCCGAGGCAGATATCACAATTGACCAACCATCCTCTGCTTTCGTGAAGTCGCCGTCGTGATGCGGCCTTTGGAAAGGCTCGAGGCAGGTTTGGGAAATCGACCAACCATTCCCCGTTTCTGCTGTTGTGATCGCAGACATTAGATGTGCCCTTTCGAGAAGTCACAGAATTGGCCAAGAACACAAGTTGCCATATTAATTCTAAAGAGTCGATTAAGCCAAGAATCCAAGCTTGGGACACAACAACGGTCTATTAAATCGAAAAATAAAAACCGTTAACGCTAAAACCTAAAGCCTTGAAATCAAAACCCGAGGACAAAAGACTAAAAGGCCTAAACTGTTAAAAAAATTAACTTGCTCTAATTTTGAGGTAGGGGGCTAACAAAGATGTTACCATTATGAACCTAGGGTGACAGTTGCGAGTTGCTATTATACTACATCCACAATATACAAGGATGGATGCCTTTAGGCGGGTAGTAAAGCGCGTACATTACCTGTGCACCTACAAGCTACAGTAAGGGAGCTGAATGCTCTGAACTAATTACTAGTCTTAAATCACGCGTACCTATGTTGACATACAACTTTTTTCTAGGCAACTGAGCGTCAAAATGTCGCTGCTTTTCCCAGACTTCAGAAAGAAGAAATCAGGAAATGGTAAACCGGCATTAGGGGGCTCTTCGTAGACGTTGGTCGAGCATGCCTGAGGTAGGCAGTGTAAGCAGGGTTCTGCCCATTCTTGGTCTAGCTCAGGGTTGAGAACTGGAATGGAATAAACTTGCCTTGACAAGGCTCAGTCATAAACAACCAAAAACAGCGGAAAGAGTCCTTTGACGTTTAGCAACGCGCTTTACCCCACACACGGTAGAATACGGACCACAGATCCACTTTTGGCGCTGCTTTGGCGTAGAGGGTATTCGTTCCGGAGCTTTAGTTAAGAGCCTATACTGTGCCGATTTGTAACTATATTTAGTCTATCTTTGACACTATATCACCCCTCATTTGGCGACCATATTGAGGATTAGCAGACGGGTAACCCACCGGTATTGCCAGATCAGGTGAATGGCTGTGCTATGTGGCTTATGCATTAGCCGAGTCCAGTCGCGTGAATTGTAGTTTTTGCAACGAAAAAAAGAACCTTATCTACGATACCAACCTCAATTCCCGATACTCTATTTACATGTCCCTATACGATCAGGGCAAGAGCCGCTATGGACGCTAATCAGGCGCGACGGCGCGGCACAGACTTGGTTTCACGACCAGTCTCCGGAACTAGCACAGCCTCCTCACAGCACTACGTTGAAACTTTCACCTACTCAGCGCTTCCGCAAGACAAAGACTGCACGCGGTTAGTTCGCGTTGAACCTGCGGGAAATAACGATGATCCTATTTCATGCATTCTCATCGATGTTGTTTTTGGCGACAGGCCGAAATACCAGGCACTATCGTATATGTGGGGCGACGAGACCAGCAAGCTGAAGATCCTCCTCAATGGCACTGAGTTTCGTGTGACGCAGAATCTCTTCGATGCTCTCCAGTTCCTGCGTAGGGAGCCTAAACGTGGGCCGGTCTGGATTGACGCGATATCCATAAACCAAGCGAACATCCCTGAGCGAAACCGGCAGCTCCAGATGATGCCATACATCTACGTTCGCGCGCACACAGTTCTAGTATGGCTTGGGAAGAAGTATGCTAAGTATGAGTCTGCCGACTCAAAGGAATGTGTAGAGGCTGGTCCTGAGCCTGCCAGGAAAAATACATCCGACGAAGCCATTAGGCCCCCGACGAGCTCGACTGTAGACGCTGACTGCTCGCCAATTCCTGCCGGCGACGGACGTGCGGGTGGCGAGGCAGCGTTTGCAGAAGAGGTGCGAACTGACAGGTACTGGGACAGGGTTTGGATCATTCAAGAAATTGGAAGGGCTTATCGTATTCAGGTCTGCTTTGGCCATCGCCGCATTATGGACTGGGAATCATTTATCAAACTGATTGCATATAAGGCCCCTAAAGAGCGTTTTGGAGGGCCTTACCATCTCGATGAACTACGCAAGCAGAAATACAAGGGTGGCCATAGTCTACGAAATCTTCTCGAGAATCACCGTGATGCCTTATGCACCGACCAAAGAGACAAGGTCTATGGACTGGTTGGACTAGCAGCGGATGCTCGAGGATTCCCTATGGACTACGGAAAACGCGAGATCGACGTCTGGACAGATACGATGCGATTTATGAACGACCACGGGTTACTCCAAAGTTCAGACCTTGTGGAATTTGGGAGGATGGTTAGAGGCCTCCTCCTAGGTCCTGGAATGGAGCCGGTGCACAGTGTAGCGCACCCAAGCCCCTGGGATAGCACCAGATTAGTCCTCGACGGGCAAGTGTCACGAAACACAGATGTTTTCACTCTCCGTGCCTATATTTACGGGTACATTCAATACCTGGGCCCAACTACCACCGACGTCGTTTCCAGCCTGCAACTAGCGGATGAGTGGGCCATGGCGCTTCAGGCCAACTTCCCCGAAGACCTTAGCCATGCGCACTGGGAGAGTGACAATCTGATGCGCAAAATATTAGACGCAGATGAAGCCAGCTTAGCAAAATCGTGTCACAACCATATGAGCTGTCTGTGTTGGCGTCCGCAAACGGATGATTTCAATAATCAGTTCAGACGTATAGCATATAAATTACCACGTATCAGGCAGATGCAGGAGAAGAAATCCTTGCCTAAATTTACAGCCGCATCGAAGCTAAGGGATGATAATGATCGATACTTGTTCCAGTTGAATTGTTTAAGTAGCGTAAAGACGCCCTACAAGACAGGAATTGCCTCAAGTCAGGCAGAACCGGGAGATTTGGTATGCTGGATTCCTGGTGTCAAACAGGCTGTACTCGTGCGTGTAGGCTTTGGTAGCGGCGATGAGGTCCATCTTCAAGTATGCGGGACTGCAAGGATTACTTGCGATCTTGAGAAAGAGGCGGCTTTGGAGGATAAGAAACGAGCTTGTGAACTCTTAGAGCTTGATATTTTGGTGGATGCTCACACACTCTTTGTTATCTTAGCAAGTTAAGAACGGTAAACCCGTCAGTGACGTTATTTCCCTCGCTAAACTATTCTGATTCCTTTGTAAAAGTTCTCAAAACATGCCTAGATTAACCATCTCTGTTACTGTTGTAGTCAATAAGGCCATGCGTCGAACGCCTCTAGGGCCCTATGTCTCACCTCTTACTTCTCTAACATCTCTCCTATCTCATCCCCCACCATAACCAGACGCTAGGATTGTAGGCAGCTTGCATAAGTGGCTCAAGGCCGCCCTTGTCGCTACAATGCTTGCGGTACGTGTAACGCAAGGCGCGCCAGGGGCCCACAAGGATCAAGGCTCTCTGATCAGCGGCGGAGAGGCAGAAATGTTAGTTAACAGAACTAGTAAGGTATAGGTTCTGGCATCTACTCTTGGCAATATTTGGAAGCGATGAGCTACATTTGGATACGATGTCGGTGGGGGGTCAAGATATGCAAATATACCATAACTCTCGTCTCAAATATCACATCGCAATATCACAGCACATTCTGAATTACAGCTCGCTTTTAGGATGGTTGAAACTCTACCATCAGGCAATCTCATTTATCAACTGTACAGTAGGCTGTAGCAGATGTAACTTATCAACAACGATGGACCAAGTGATGCCTGAGAAAACGTCAGTGAGACATCGGGCACATATCCATGCGAAGAAGGCGTTTCATGGCGTGGCGATGCCCCTGAGAATAAAAGCGCACGGCGGTGACAGATATCAGTGACAAGAAAACCCCCGCACGGTAACAGCAGGAGACCAGTGACAGAGGCCGAAACAATCATCTCCGAGGTGGCGACGGCTCGTGGCCGCTGCGGGGTGACTAGGAGACTCGATACAGAAGGTATATTGCGAAAAGATTGGGTTTTCAGCTGAAGACGGGGTTTGTTTTTGGGCGTGCTGGGTTTTCAGCTGAAAATGGGGATGTTGTTTTAGGCGGTGACGGTGTAGACGAGGTGATGAGAGCTGTAGAAACCCTTTGCCTTGCCTTGCCTTTCTAATATCGCTTTGGCGTCAAGTCAACCAGAGCGTCAGGTCGCGCCAAACACAGTGCGGCTGGCCGTATCCGCTCAAATAGTATATAAACATACACCTAAGAACGATGGAGCATCGCCACATAATGAAACCAAGAGGCCGCAGTATCACGGTTGGAGCGAACACCATCTTGCTTGCAACAGAAAACCGAATAGAAACAGGATAGAAGAGGACAACAGGTTGGGTCACTCGGGCTTATCATGCAGCAGCAACAGCAGCAGCTCGAAAATCGCGATTTGAAAAAGTGGTAACGTATTTCCCGTACGAGTGGCCCACCCGAACGAGTGGCCCACCAAAACACCAAAATTGACTATTACTGCCTA